>NW_018165266.1:448028-515029 GCF_001263595.1 Phalaenopsis equestris | reverse complement strand
GGGGCTTTAACCTGTCACTTTAAAGTCCTCTAACTCTACACCCTTCAAAGATTATTTCCCTATTTATTTGCACTAACTCATATGAATTACATTCTCATTCATACAACCTTATGTGATTCTTTCCAATTGTTGACTGAGACAATACCAGCGTGGTTGTTACATGTCTCATAACAAATTTTAACATCTGAATAGGCTAAATCAAGAAGTAAATGAAGTGCATGGATTTAAATCATCACAACTTCTTCCAACATTCAATACTCTCCACAACTTCCATCTAACACTTTAATTACTTATCATTTTAAGGAGAAAAATAAAGAAATTTACTTAGAATCCATGGAAAAAATAAAACCACACTTTAGTTTAAAAGTAGAAATCATTGTCAAACCAACAAGAAGTTTTGATTAAAACCAAAAGTAGTTTAAAAATAAAAGATAAAAGCTTATCACAAATCCTCCACCAAACTTTTGAAGTTTATTTGAATCTCTTCTCTTTTACAACACACTTACTCTCAAAATAAAACTAAAAACAAAAAGGATAAATTAAATTTGTGGTGCCTGAAAATCTATCCAAAACTATCTCTCAAAACTCCCCCTTTCCAACACTTTTCAGAACTTTCAAGCACATTTCAAAAAGTATCAACTTCCTTCTTTTATAAATCTCCAAGAGGTGCCTTGATAACTCTTCAAAATGTGTCCCAATTCAATGTATCCTCCAAAGGATGCCTCCTTTCATAAGTCTTCTAACCATATTTTCATTTCTAGTGGACATAACCACCCTCTTTAGCCAATAGGTGCCTCAAATGTCCCTTCAAAATTTGGTAAAAAGAAGTAAGCCGTCACATAAATGTCTCTGGTGCTTAAGAATTGAGCCTCTGGTTCTTAGGTGTGGCCTTCTCTGTTTTCCCGGCGTGTAAGCGCCGGATCTGGCGCTTAGGCTCCAAAACACTTTTGCACCATGTTCACATTTTTGCCCGAATTTGATCCTTTTTAACTTCTTTTTGCATTTTCACCTTTTTACTTGTACCTGAAAGAAAAATACACAAATATCTTTCATTAAAGCATAATATCTCAAAAATAGGTATAAAAATCTCAACATTAAAGCATAATATCTCAAAAATAGGTATAAAAATGTGTCTAAAAACACTATATATTTTAGGTGTATCATTTACTTGAGCATTCCCCCATGGTTGTCTTGGATCACTAAGATTGTTGTTCCAATTAAATTTAGGATGGTTTTTCTAATCTGAGTTGTAATAATTGGAATATGGTTTATTGGGTCTATTGATAGAATTTATAGTTTCCAATGAAGTATGAGAAACAATCATTTGTCCTAATGAATTTTCTTCAACCATTTGTGGTGTTGGAGAAAAATTCATTTTAATCTTCTTAGACAATGCAAGAGCTGATGCACAATCATTGAAATAGCATCATTATCATGAATATTGGCTACTTTCATTAAATTTACTCTATTAGAAAGCTATTGAAAATTATTTGTAGTCATTTCTTCAATTAATGAATAAGCTTCATCAAAGGGTTTAAACATTAATGAACCTCCAACAACGGCATCTATATTAGATCTAAGGGATCCTACTAACCCATTATAAAAACATTGAATGATTAACCAGTCTAGTAAAGCATGATGTGGACACTTTCTAAGGTATTCCTTAAATCTTTCCTAAGCTTCATATATAGACTCTCCTTCATACTGAGTAAAAGAAGTAATATCATTTCTAAGTTTCACAATTTTTTAAGGTGGAAAATACTTAACCAAAAATTTTTGAGCTAAATCTCCCCAAATTCTAATAGATCCATGTGCTAATGAATTTAACCAAATCTTAGCTTTATCCCAAAATGAAAAAGGAAAAATTTTATGTCTAATGACATCATTTGATATGTCATCATATTTAAATGTAGCACAGAGTTCTAAAAAGCTTACTAAATGTAAATTAGGATCCTCAAATGGTGTTCCTCTAAACTAATTATTTTGTACCATTTATATTAATGAAACTTTAAGTTCATATGAGTTAGCCTCTACAGCATAAGTTTGAATGCTTAAATGAACTTCATTGACTGTAGGGTTCACATAATCCCTTAAAGGTTTTTGTAAATTATGATGTTCATTTTTAGTAGTTTGAATTTCAAAATTATTTTGCGATGTGTTAGCCATTTCTTGAGAATTATAAAGTCTTCCTTGTTTTCAATTTTTTTCTAATAGTCTATTCCAATTTAGAATCGTAAGGCACTAAATTTTTAGATTCAAAACTACACATAAACAATGTAAAAAAATTGTAGATAATAAAATAGCACACCAAAAATGAAAATATATTTTTTGAATTTTTAATTTTAATAAATTTTTTTTTGTTTTTTCTAATATTTTCAATTTTTTTTAAAAAATCTAATTTTTAAATTTACAATTCAAATAAAATTGTAAGTCGAAAAGTTCCATCGCAATCCCCGACAACAGTGCTAAAAGCTTAATTCGACCACAATTACATGTATTTTTAATCTCCAAAATTTTTCCAGAAAATATGTCTCAAATTATATCTAGCAGTTAGTGTGAAAAATGGTAATAATTTATGAATTATATAATAAATTGCTACACTATGGGTGTTATGCAAGTATATGTATTGTTTCAAGTAATATAGGATTTTTCTTTAAAACTCCATTATCGATCCCACGAGGAAAGTGGTAACTCTTAAAATCAACTTACAAAATTTCTATTTAAATTGCCAATTAAACAGATAAGATGTTTATAATGATATGCTTACTAAAAATTACTACTAAAGAGTTAAAAAGAAAGTAACAACTTAATAAAATATAATAGCGGTTTTGGATATTATGAAAAACCTTTCCCATTGCAAAAGAATTTTAACCTATGTAGGATTCAATTGATTTAACATAAAATTTACGTATTGAGAAGAATAGAAGCATGCCTTATTCTGTACCCCCTCCCGGTGATAGCATTAAATATTGGTTAATATAAGGCTGATTCCTGAACATCTCGATTCCGCATCATAACTATCTAGCCTCTCACCTCTACATACCCCTAAGCCTATGACACTATGATGGTCGATTCCCGGCGTCAAAGTACTAAAACAAGCTAAATTGATAAGAATCTAGCCTGTCACTCTAGAAATAACTAATTATATGCCCAAAAAAAACTTATCTCTCTTTTTTTGGCACTCCCCCTTAGGTGAACATTCTCTTTTTTTGTGGTATCCACTAGTTGGGTGAAATCATAGCCCTATCAGGTTATTATGCTTCTTAATGAATTTTAACCTCACAAGTGGTCAATTTGTAAAGTAAATAAAGATTCGGTGAAAATACCATCACAATTTTTAAAAGTGAAAAAGAAGTCTTTAAATCATTCTCATCCTACAAGATTAATTTCCATATCTAAGGAGAAATAAAAAGAACTACTTAGAATTCATAGAGATTAAAAAAAACAAAACATTTGCATTGAAATCAAAGTTTTACAACAAAAACTTAAGCACAAATACAAAGTACCTTATGTCTTCTCCCCAAGAAAACTTCTGGAGTTTCCTTTAAGCAATCTCCAAACTATTACAGACTAAAACACACTCACACTTGCACTTAAACACAAAAACTATTTCCACCCAATTGATGTTTTGAGGATCCAAAAGATCATTAAATTTGGCCAAATCCTTCTCATTTAATAGAAAATAAAAAATAACCAAGGGTTGCTTCAAACACCCCTCCAAAATTTGATCAAATTCAATGGATCTTCTAGAAAGGTAGTTACCAGTGCTATAGCACCAGTCTGGGGTGGTGCTATAGCGCCACTTATATTTGTCCATTTTTGCTCCATTTTTTCCTCATTTTCTCTAAATGTCCATTCCAAGTACCTAAAACCAAAAACATGCAAAATATCTTCCTTTAAAGTGCATGCAAAATATCTTCCTCAAAATATCTTCCTTTAAAGTGCAATATCATAAAAAATGTACATAAAATGCTTATAAAATATGCACTAAAAAGAGGTTATTTTTAGTTGGATCAATTATGTTCAGAAAAGAGTTGAATTGTTAGACATTATAGAAAATAAAAGAATTGTTATTTCTTCAACTGAAACACCTCTTGAACTTAATATGAAAGTACTCCCAACACATTTAAAATATGCCTTTTTAGGAGATTTATCTACATTGCTTATTATAGTTTCGTCAGAGTTAACTGAATTACAAGAACATAAGTTATTAGAGATTTTAAGAAAATATAAGAAAGCCTATGAATGGATATTAGCTGATATCAAGGGAATCGGTCCTTTGATTTGTGTGTACAGAATTTTGTTAAAAGATTATCATGAACCAAAAGCAGATCTTCAAAGGAGATTAAACCCTATAATGAAATAAGTGGTTAAGAAAGAAATTTTAAAATGGTTAGATGCCAGAATTATATATCTTATCTAAAACAGTGCTTGGGTAAGTCCAATTCATTGCGTCCCAAAGAAAGAGGGTGTGAATATTGCTGTCAATGAGAAAGAAGAATTAATACCAACATGACATGTCATTGGTTGGCAAATCTGTATTGATTATAAAAAATTAAATTCTGCCACTAGAAAAGATCATTTTTCTTTACTTTTTCTAGAATAAATGCTGGATAGACTAGTTGGGCACAAATATTTTTGCATTTTAGATGGTTATACTTGTTATCATCAAATTCTTATTACTCCTAAGGATCAAGAAAAGACAACATTTACAAGTCCTTATGTTACTCTTTCTTTTAGACGAATGCCCTTTGGTTTATTTAATGCACTTGCAACATTTCAAAGACGTTTGATGTCTATATTTTTTGATTGAAGAGAAAAAAGGATATAAGTTTTTATGGATGACTTTTTAGTGTTTGAAACTTTGTTTGACTCATGTTAAAATCATTTTAAAAAGTTTTAAAATGATGTGAAAAAACAAATTTAGTATTAAATTAAGAAAAATGCTAATTTATGATTGCATGAGAAATTGTACTTGGATATAATTTTTCTGAAAATGGTATGCAAGTAGATCTGGCGAACAATGAAGTTATAGCTAAACTACCTCCTCCTACTACAGTGCAAGGGGTTAGAAGGCTTTAGGACATGTTGGTTTCTACATGCAATATATTAAAGTTTGTTTCAAAAATTAATAAGCCTCTATGCCAATTATTAGAAAAAGAGGCAAAATTTGATTTCAATCAAAAATGCATTAATTCCTTTGAATTATTAAAGGAAAAATTAATCACTGCTCCTATAATAGTTTCACTTGATTGGGAAAAACCGTTTGAGCTAATGTGTGATGCTAGTGAATATGCATTTGGGGCTATATTAGGGCAAAGATATGAAAAAAATTTTAAAATTATATATTATGCAATTAGAACTCTGAAAGAAGCTCAAATTAATTATACCACTACTGAGAAAGAGTTATTAGCAATTGTTTTTGCTTTTGATAAGTTTAGATCATATCTCATTGGAGCAAGATGAATTGTGCATCTTGATCATTTTGCTATAAGATATTTAATGCAAAAGAAAGATGTGAAACCAATATTAATTAGATGGATCCTTCTAATGTAAGAATTTGGTTTTGTGGTAGTAGATAGGAAGGGATCTGATAATCAAATAACGGATCATTTATCTAGGCTGGAACGGGAAAAATCATTTAATTATGAAAGTGATATTAAAAAAAAAATTTCTGATGAACATCTATACACTGTTAATGAATGGCATGTGCCATGGTATGCAGACATAAAGAACTATATGGTTAATAATTATGGATCAGCAATACAACAACAGAAAAAATTTATTCACGATGCAAAATTTTACTTTTGGGATGACCCATATTTATATAAGCAATATAAAAATTAGGTTATTTAAAGATGTGTACCATATGAAGAAACTGGAAAAATTATTCAAAAATGTCATGATTCTGAATTTGGGGGATAATTTGGAATTGGTAGAACATCATATAAAAATTTACAATTGATACACCAAAATAATATGTTGTTTTAAGTATGTATTTTATGCTTATTTTTGGTGATATTGCACTTTAAAGAAGGGTATTTTTATATTTTTGTTACAGGTATATCAATTTTAGGCATTTTGAGCAAAAGTAGCAAAAAGGATGAAATTTGGAGCCAAAACAGTGAAGTTTCAAATTCTAGCGCATGATTCGCCAAATTGGCCCCAAATGTGTTGATATGGCACCAGATGAGTCGTATTGGTGCCAGATGCGCCAAAACCCAGAACAGCGCAGTCTTCAGTAAACTGGCGCATGATGTGCCAGATTGACGCCAGATGCACTATTTGACAGAGAGTTGGTGCTTGATGTGTCAAATTTTGCATCAGATGCGCCAGAGATGACTTTTTATGGATTAAGGTGGTTGGAGAAAAATTTTGAGTGAATTTTCAAAGGGACACTTGTTTTAAACACCACTTAGAATAATTCAATGCATCTAGCCACTTTAGAAGGTTCTTTTATGAAGGGATATGTCTCATGAATCAATGGGTATGTCTTTTGAATTAAAAAGAGTTGACTTTTGAATAAAATTTTGGGGGTAATTTTGAATTCTATTTGGAGGGAGGCAGCCTTTGATAAAAGAGAGGGAAGTCTAGGGCTTGAAGAGAAAAATTTTTGGCATGAGGTGTGTTGCGTGAAGAAGGAGAGTTAGAGAGAGAGAAAGTCAAGGGCTTGGAGATTTTCATCAAGGATTGTAAGAAGAGAGGGAAGGTGAGAGATTTCTTCTTCATTACACTTCTAAGAGAGAATTGAGAGTGCTTGTAAAGAGAGAAAGGCTTAGAGAGCACTTTTAGGAGTTAGCTTGGGAAGGATTGTGGGATAAGTTGTGTCTTTTATTTCTTTTGTTTTGTAAGCTTATTTTCATATATGAAATCCGTGTTTTGTCATATCCTTCTCATGAATTCTAAATAGTCTTCTTTATCCTTCTCCTTACTTTGAGATATGGTTTTGTAAAGAATTGATTTTATTTAATATGGTTTTAAATGTCAATAATTTGTGATAATTTGAACTCCGATCTTCATTTACTTTTCAATCTGGACAATTGAAATGTTAAAATGTGTTGAGAAACATATGTTCCGAAAGGGCTATGATTTCTACAACATGGGGAGAAACACATTTGATTTTGTGGGAGAGTGTTTCATTCATGGAGTTGGGTGCAAATAAATAGAGAAATATACTTTGTTGGATGCAAAATTGAAGATTTTAAGGTGACAGATTAAAATCCCCAATTTGGTCCAATTGATTGGAAACCGATGCGAGATTATTAGCCCTCAGGGGAGGGGGTAGTGGGAGCTCTGGTGTTGCAGCCAGTATCCTCCCAGCTAACCACAAAATTCGAGACCAAACTCTAGATTAATCAATGTTTTGTATGCACTTGGAAGAGGGTAAAGAATAAGATTGCTCATATTTGGCACAAAACAGTTTTTATATATATTTTCAAATGATTTTAATTTCTTCACAATCCATATACTTATTGTAAAGGGGAATGATGCTTTCTTAAATTTGAACTTTCCGTCACAACATCTTAGTTTTAATTTTTGTAAATTTACTTTTGAAGTTTAGCATTTAGATTAGTTAACTTTATCTTACAACTACATTTTAATTAGCTTTCACTTGTTACTTAGTATTCAAACTTCACACTTTACTTTTTGTATTTTTAAAATTGTAGTTTACTTAATTTACATTATAATCTTAAGAACTTATTTACATGCATTTTCAACTTCCCTGTGAGATCGATATCTAGGACTCCATTAGAGCCCTTTATTACTTGACTTATATGTATTTTTGAGTTACTTTAAAAGATACAACTATTTTAACTGAGTTATTTTGTTGGGATTAATTTGCATATTTGTTATTGTATCTGTCGTGTGTGTTTTGTAATATTAAAAAATATTTGCAAAATTAACACACTAAATCCACCTACATCAACAATCTAGATCTTATTAGCCTACTCTATTTAGGGATGTTATTACATATATAAAAACATGGGATTGATGTTAACTAGTAGGAAATATTTCAAAAAGGAATGAAATGCCCTTAAATTTTACATTGGAAGTTGAAATATTTGATGTATGGGGATTAGATTTTATGAGACCTTTTTTCCCTCTTTCAGAAATGTATATATTTTAATTGCAGTTGAATATGTTTCCAAATAGATCAAAGTAGTTTCTTTATCTTGATGTGATGCTCGGAGTGTTTCAAAATTTTTAATGAAAAATATGTTTACAAGATAAGGAATGCCTAGAGTAATCATTATAGATGAGGGATCTCGTCTCAGGAATAAAATAATTAAAAAATTAGTTAGTAAATATGATATATATAGCATATGATCTCCACTGCTTATCATTTCCAGACTAGTAATCTAGCATAATTATCTAACAGTGAAATTAAAAGAATATACAAAAAAATTATAAATTCTAACAAAATTGATTGGTCTGCTAAATTAGATATTGCATTATGGGCTTACAGAATAGCTTATAAAACTCTTATAAGAATGTCTCTACATAGACTTATTTTTTAAAATACTTGTCACTTATCAATAGAGTTGGAGCATAAAGCTTATTGAGTTATTAAAGAATTTATTTTTTATTTGAAAGATGCTGGTGAGAAAAAAATCTTATGAAAATGCTAAGATTTACAAGAAAAAAATGAAAAAATTGGCATGATCAAAAGATAATAAGAAAGAAATTTAAATATGAATAGGAAGTTTTGATGTATAACACAAGATTAAAATTATTTCCCAGAAAACTTAAGTCCTGGTGGTTAAGGACATTTGCTGTTAAAAAAGTCTACCCATATGGAGTTGTGGATATTGAAGATCCAAAAACCAGTAAAGCATTTAACGTTAATGGGCATATTTTAAAACTTTATTTTGATGGACATAAACTAATTTTTAAGGAGGTTTTAATGTTGGGTCAACCATAGTAAAAAAAAAAGCTGAGAATGTTGGGCTGACGACGTTAAACCAAACGCTTTGTGGGAGGCAAACCATAGTTATATATGTAGTTGTTTTTATTTTTTTATGTAATATAAGCTCTTGCGATTAAATTTTATGTGCTTTGGAGACTTACATATTAAAAAAATGCATAAACACGTTTTAAATATTCAATTTTATGGAAGGTATGAGAGTTATTTTGGATCTAAGGCGAAATGGTGCAAAAATGTGCACTGGCGCCCAAAAGCCCGTTTCACCGTACATTGGCACTTAGGCAGCTAAATCTGGTGCCTAGGTGCCATTTTAAAGAAAGCCCGATGCCTAAGCTCCAAAATTCAGTGCTTAGGCGCTGTAGTTGGAAAAACTGCCCCAGATCCTTCCATTGACGGTTTTGGGAAAAATTTTCTCTTTATAACTCCTAAAACCTGCCTTTTGGAGTTAAATTAAATTGGTAGAGAAGGAGAGGATCCACTAATCTTGTTCCGATGGCCTCACACTCCAAACAAACTTCTAAATATGGGATTTTCAATTAGAGAAACTTCATTAGTTTCAATGTGCAGAGATTGTATGATAAGTTCCTTATGAAGAAGAGGTTGATCAAGGAAAAGGGTTTCATGAATCAAGGATTCAATACTCTTGGTACTATTGTGTAAAGGCAATGGGAAGTACTATGCTACATCACTGCGGCTGTATTAATTCATGTTGTGAAAGAATTTTATGCAAATCTTCATAGGATAAATCAAGGAGTTGTCTATGTTTAAGGCAGGTTGGTGCCTTTTACTCATCAAGGATTTAATGACTTGCTCTTGATCGAGAACATTCCAATTTGTCATTATGCCAACTTTGCCCAAACAAGAGTTAATATGAATGAAGTTTTTAGATTCTTAACGGATGGATATGGAACATGGGAGATAAGAGATAACAATAATGTACGTTTTCCTTCTTCATTGTAAAATTCCACATCGAAGACTTGTCATATCTTTATTTTGGCAAAATAGCTCCCTACTACAAAAATCAGTAATGTGATAAACAAAAGTGCTATACTAAACTACTATATTCAAACAGAAAGACCTATCGATGTGGGTGCAATAATAGTAAAATCTACTCTTGGTTTGATTTTGAAGGGGTCTAGTCTTAGGCTTGGACATCCATCCACTATGTTTTTCCTTTGTAGCCAATCACAAGTTCCATATAAAAATTGGGAAAAAAGTGCCTCTTCCTTGGAAGCCCATGGACCTAGTATTAAACTGTGATTACTTAGAAAATGGAGAAGTGGATGAAAAATTTTTTTTATGGATCAGTCATCTCAAAATTCATCACTTATATGACTGAGATTTTTAGAGAGTTCATTTGTTATTTTGAAAAAGATTAAGAAGTTGGCAAATGAGATGACTAATATCCTAAATGCAATTAGCAGTATTTCTGATTCGTTCAATCATTTGGATTGAAGAATGATAAGTCAGAGCTCTGGAGTGGCAGTTGGTGTCCTCTCAACCTAACCACGAATTTAGGGACCAAACTCTCGATTAGCCAATGTTCTTAATGCACTCTCAGAGGGTAAAGAATAGGATTGTTCCTATTTGGCATAATTTAGTTTTATATATAATTTTAAATGATTTTAGTTACTTCACTAACCATAAACTCATTATAAAAGGGAAGGATGCTTTCTTAAATTAGAACTCTTCATTACAAAACTTTGTTTAGTCTTAGTAAGTTTAACTTTGAAGTTTAGAAAATAGCTTAGTTAACTTTGTTCTTTTGGCTATGTTTCATTTAGCATACATTAAATTTAGTTTAGATTTATTTTTTGAACTTAAGTTTTGATAGTTTGAATATTGTGTTTTATATTATAACCAATAGAATTTCCAACTCCTTGTGGGATAGTTACTGAGAACTCCATTAGAGACCTTTATTACTTACGTGATACATATACTTATGTAATTATTAGGTTTAGCAACTTAAAGATTTTAAAAAATAAAATCATTTATACTGAAGTAAGTTTTACTGTGATTGAACTGCATATTTACTAATTGTGTTATCATGTGTGTGATGTAGTATTGAAAGATATTTACAATGCATACAAAAAAATACCGTCGTCATTGTACTCGATTAAGCCCCTTCCATTATCATGAAAGTTTCCACTCTAGATGTTCAAGAGCCATCCACAAAATTAAATTTGAATTTTCATCGAGACATCCTTTCTTGCAAGAAGATGAAAGTCGCAGCTGCTCCAACACCCAGGTTCATTGTCCCTGCACTCGCTAGATCTACTGCTTCTGTGTCGAGGAGAGTCATCACACCTTCTATCATTGGACTTATTGTCATCATACCCCCATTTTGTATTCCATCCAAATTCTACCTTGGGAGCCATGTCGACACAGTTGCCACCGTTAACAATGACATTGTCGTTGTTTCAAGGTCTATAGGACGTGGACCGGTCAAGTCAAGCTTAGGTCCGAGAGTACCTCCCACCGTCGTGTATGAGGATTTCTTGAAGAAGGATCATGGGAAGAGACCTTTTATCGGTGTACTTGGTCCGCACCATAGGGAACATACTTCTCTTTGACATATTGATGCCTTCACTGAGACACTCCATCTTAAGGCATCAACGTCTCAATGGAAAATTGTTTTCAGGATTGAAGTTAGATTCATCATCAAAGATAGACAAGATGTAAGCAAAATTAAAGGATTTTCCATTAACTACCCCTGTCGAGTCAAATAAAAAGTCATGCAAAGTCAACGGTATAAGGGATATTTCTCTTTGATTCATTATAACTAGTCTAATATAATGAGTAGAAGTAGAAGGAACAAAAGTGGGAGATACAAAGAGAGTAACAGACCCTATATTATGATGACCTCTATTCGCATTGGCTCCATTTTCTTCTTTCTCTTTCTTTTTCTTTTTTGTTGGTGGGAGCTGCTTCATCTTTGAAGTTGAAGCATCCTTTGTCAGATTGGAACTTTTTTTAGCAAATTTCAACCATGTCATTTTCCACTTATCTTTGTTCTTGTGTAGGTTAGTAGGAACAAATTTGTCAGCCAAAATTACATTGATCGAACCCTTTTTGAGCTCCTTCAAGTATTTTTTTTTGATAATTAACCAAACTTTGAAGACAAAACAGTCTTCAATTTTGTATCCCAACATCCTGTGATAGGCGCAATAACGAGGTTGGTCTTTCATATCAACTTCTCCTTATCTGTTAGCCCTAAGCAATTTAAAATCTAGTATCTTGAGCAAGCTACAAAATATCTTGACCACAACTTCTATTCTGAATGGATATTCTTTATTCATTTGATCTGTCATAGATTTCTTCTTTGCACCCTATAAAGTTGATTGTTGAAGCTGCAACTATAGAAATGGTTGTGGTTGTGAGGTATTGATGTTTTGTCGTTGTTTTTGTCTACTTGAGTTGCACTTGCACTATTTGCTTCCCTTTTTATATGGTTGAAACACTTCATGTTTTCTTTTCAAATGTTTTGACCAATTTTGGCTTTTCAACCTTTTCTATCACACTCTTCTTCTTGGCTTCTTCTTGAAGGCTCACAGCTTTATTGAGTAGTTTTTCAAATGTTTTTATCATGAATTCCTTAAGCATAAATTCCACTAATCTATGAATATTTTTAAGTAGAATTTCAACTGCATGTTGTTCTTGGAGTTATGGTTCACATTTCATGCTGAGGTTTCTCCAGCGCAAAATGTAATTTATGAGAGTTTCTCCTGGCTTTTGTTTCTATTCTACCAGATCTCTAACTATCATGTTATGATGTGCTCCAGCAGAACATTGAATGAAAATATTCTTAAGTTCAGTAAAGGTTTTGACAGATCCATTGAGGAATTCAACATACCAGTCGAAAGCTACTCCTATAAGGCTATTGAGAAACTGACTAAATAAGAGAGCATCATTTCCTCCGTCATTGCAGCATCTCGCTCTAAAGTGTGCAAGATTCTGACATAGATTACCAGCCCCATCAAACATTTTGAAGAGAGCTGAAAGAAAGCCCTTAGGGTGTCGTACGGAATCAAATTCCTATGTATAGGGTCTATTCTTTGAAATTAGCGATCCAATCTTTACCTAGACCAGTCTTTCTTTTACTTTTTGTTCCACTAGTTGTGTAATGTCTTTTTCTAGGATTCCACTTTGGGCGGAATTCTTTTTCTTCTAAGTACTTTCTTCAATTTTTGTTGATTCTTTTTCAAAAACATGCATTACTTTTGGTCAAACAATTTCAACAGCAGGTGCCAGATCCTTCTATGGTGAACTTTATAAAGTTGTTAACGCACTCATCATTTTGTTAACTTTTGTTTCAAGTCGGGTAATCTAATCATCCCGTTGCTATATAGCTTTTTGCAACTTTTCTATCATGTCTTCTTCAATTGGTGATATTACTTGTCATTGATCCCAAAATTATAGATGTGTAAAATTAATAAAGTTGAATCTACTTTGAAATGACGCCAAAAACTTGATTTTTTTTTATGAATAAGAAATTGAAGCAATTCATGTTGGGATTCTATGCAAATATAAGTATCATTATCAAGTAATACAGGACTTTCTGAATAAGCCCCAAATATTGATCCCACGAGGAAGGTGTAAATTCATAATGGAAATTTAAATCAGTAAATTCATAATGATAAAGAAAATCTACTTCACTAAATTTCAAAAGTTTAGGATGCTAACAGAACTAAATTACTAACTACAAGCAAAATTGTAAAGCAAAGCTAAGCAATAACTACCAAACTATATTTTTTTGATGAAGTTATCAAATATGAGAAAGCATCTTTCCCACTACAATGAGTTTTTGGTTAAATGAGAGAGATAAAAGGTTTTAATTTGCCTTATGCTAAATAGGAGCAATTTTAATTCTCTACCCTCAGTCAAGTGTTATAGAGAATCTTTGGCTAATCTTAGGTTTAGTCTCTAAATTCATGGTTAGGATGAGAGGATAATGACTCTCACTCCAGAGCTCCCACTTCCCTTCCTCTGAAGGCTAAATCTCGATTTAGCTCTTAAACACTAAGACCAATTTGGGGATTTTAGTATGTCACCCTAGAATCTCCAATTCTTCGCCCAGTAATATATATTTCCCAATTTATGTGCACCCAATTCCATGAACGAAACATTCCTTCATAGAATTGAATGTGATTCTCACTTTGTTTTGTAACTCAAACTCCATTTCTCGGATAATATGTTTAACAACAGATGTTAACATTTCAATTGGCCAAATTGAAAAGTAAATTAAGAATGGAGTGAAAAATCATCACAATTTATTTAAAATTTTAAAATTGAAAATTTTAAAATTGAAAATTTTAAAATTGGCACATCAAAATTATCTCTTCATTTCACCATATCTGAGTGAAAAAATCATCACAATTTATTTTATATTGAAAAAATAAGTGGGGAGAAGCTTGAGGAGATATCTAATTAAAAATTGGCCCATTCAAAATTATCTCTTCATTTCACCATATCTCAGAGTAGGGAGAAAGACAAAGAAAACTACTCAGACCTCATGAGAAAGATGCAACAAAATACGAATTTCATAAATAAAAAAAAGTTTATACAACAATAATAAACAAACACGACTTATCTTTAACTCTTTATCAAAGCAAATCCCTTTGAACCCAACAATAGTTTTCCTTTGCTCTCTTTAAAAGACTCTTGATTCTCTCTTCAAAGATGTAAGGAACAAAAAATCTCTCACTTCTCTCCCTTTCCAACAACTCTTAAGAGAAATCACACTTAGACTCACCACACTACACAATACACACAATAGAACACTAAATAAAACTCAATGACACACTAGCAAACCCCTTTTTCTGATCAATTTATGCTCTAAATAGAGCATAATATCAGTTTTCCAAGAGATGTATCAAATAACTCATCAAAAAGCGTCCAATTCACATAACTCTTCAAAAAGCATCCAAATTTGTTGAATCTTCTAAATTCTCACCCTGCACAGACTTTAGCATTGTCAGCTCCCATGATGGCGTCATCGGCGCCCGTGGCTCAAATTAAATTTGTGCTCTCTGTCAAATGGTGTCATCAGCGTCCATGTTGCACCATCGGCGCTGAGTATTTCTCTTCAAAACACTATTTTGACTCCAAATTCCATCATTTTTGCTCCAAGTGCTAAAAATCATCAACCTAAAATAAAACATAAAAAATACCTTCCTTTAAAGCGCAATATCACCAAAAATGAGTATAAAATATAGGTCTAAAAATTCATATTTTTGGTGCATCATAATCCCACAAACTTAAATGTTACTTGTCCTCAAGTAACTCATTATTACCTAAAAATATGACTTATGGTAAAGAGTTTAACTGTTAGATTTCCTAATTTTGGTTTACTAAATATCATAACATACCTTACAAAAAATTTAAAATAACTCAAATTAATACTAAAGGTATAAGAATATCTAATAGTCAAGTCTAAGATTTCTGATTTTCTATTTTTTTCAAAGAAACTTGCAAATTATCATATTAAAGTCATTTAGAGGATCCATATGAAAAAGAACTTCATGAAAACTGTACTAGTAAATATGCTAATACTTAAATACAATTTTAGAGAATGTAGTTAAGCATTCGTCCTTAAGTTGGTTCAAGTGAAGCCAATTTTTTTATTAGGCATCTCCTCAAGCTTCTCCTCACATAATTTTCTTTTCTTTTCTTTTTCTCTTTTTTTATTATTTTATTTTTATTTTTTTATGTGAGGATTACTATATCTGGCAAAACATGTTTAACTATGTAAGGTAAGACTATTTAAAAAAAAAAAACTCAAAACACCTAAACGTTGGTTGAAGTGACATTAAAAATATGTTAACTTATTTATAGAATAAAATTTCAATCTTCCTTTTTTTAATGAAACTCTAAGATTCTCATTTCTTCAAAAATACAAATTCATTTACTTAAAATGGAAATACCATAGTCCTATTTTTTCATACCAAATACCTTAATCTCTAGAATAAACCTTTATCATTGAAAATTTTTACTTAAGCTCACTGTATATTTAGAAACACAAATATAGTTATCTAAAGTTAGGCTCTACTACCAAAGGTCATGTTAAAAAAAATATTTAAAATATAACTAATTGAGGAAAAATAAAATTAAGTTTCTTTCTTTAAAAAGGAATTTATCTTCCCCCCAAAATTAAATTTTTTAAGAGATTAAGATGAAAAACTGAAAATACAGGGTGAAAGAAAACAAGTAATACATAAGGAAAAGACTTACCTGTTGAAGGTTCTGTTTTGAAACTTAACTCTGAAATATTGAATGTGCTAATATGAGCTACAAGACTTAAAATATTAAATAACACATAATACATAAAACTTTGTTGAGAAAGAGTTAAGTACAAATACATTAAATAAAGTACTAGATCTGCTAGGGTTTGGGCATTTTTGGTGACTCCATGGAGCTTGTTCCAATCTCACTGGTAGGGGCTCTGATTGTCGCTCAGGGGGTCTGGATTTCTTCTTCTCTAGTGAGATCTACCCTTGTCTTCCTTGTTTTGCGATTTTTTCTCATGCTTTGGTTTTTTAGGTTTCCTTTGTTTGTGCTCAAATGACTCCCTCTTTTGCGTAGGCTCTTAAGAGCAATTGAGGTGCTTTTTTTAGGAAAATATGGTATTTTTCCTTCTTCATTTCATGAAGCATTACATATTGGGGGAGACTACAACTTTATTTGAACATTGGGAAAAAAATGACAAACTTGCGATGTATGTTTCTGAGGATGAGTCCTTCATTTTAGCCTCTTCCTGTCGTCATTCCTTGGTTGGAAGATTTGCCTATGGGCATCCTAAGCTTGAAGTTGTGAGAAGGAAATTTGAGTATTTAAAGCTTTCGGGTATGTGCAAAATAGGCTTACTGAATGGACGACATCTTCTGATACAATTATCCAATGACCTTCATTACACACGGTTATTTTCTCGCCGTTTGCTTTGAATTGATGATGTTAATATGAAATTTCTAAAATGGAACGTTGAATTTGATCCCAAATTAGAACCTCCTGTTATTCCAGTTTGGTTAAGATTTTCTGGTTTAAAACTCCATCTGTTTAATCATGAAGTTCTTTTTTCACTTGCTGTGGCATATGGGAAACCATTAAAAATTGATGGACCTACTTTTCTGCTTATGAGGCCTTCTGAAGCCCATGTTTTCGTTGAACGTGAAATCACTTTACCTTTTTGTGATGAAATTTGGATAGGTTCTGTTCACAAGGGGTACTGGCAAAAAGTTGAGATAGAGCGTCACTCTCCATATTGCACACACTGTCATATGTTCGGACATCACTCCTCTATTTGTTTCTGATTACACCCACATTTAAAGCATGATGTAGAACAAACCCTTACGGCTCACACAGAACTTACGATGCTAGAGAAAGGTGAGGAGCTTTAAGAGAATGAGGCTATAGCTAATAATGTTAATCATTTTTCTAATAAAGATGAACAAATTATAACTCTTGACGAGACATTGGTGATTACCAAACCTTTGGTTGCTAGTACGAGTAACAATACTTTTCATCCCACTGAACATATGGCTTTTACTAAGGTTGTTCCCTTGGCCAATTCTGGATGTTGTAGAGCAAGTTATACCTAATGTTACATTTTCTATTGAATTTACACCTATTTCAAATGCTTTTACTGATATAAATCTGCAGGTGCTACAAGAGAAAAGACATGCTACTGAATCTCCCTCTCATGGGGAAGTTAATGATGGTAATATTGTTTCCTCTCATGAGGGAGCAATTGGTGCAAATGTTATTTTCACTAAGGGGGATAAAAGTCATGTTATTGAACTTCACTCTCATGGGGCGTTTAATGTCGGTAATAGTGTTTTCTCTCATGGGGAAGAAAAAGTTAGCAATGCTCCCCCCTCACATGGGAAAATTAAAGTGGGTAATGCAACTTTTAATGATGCTGCTATTTTGGAGGCTAAAAATCTACTTGAGGGTAAATGGAGGGTACAAAAGTCTAGTAGAAAGAAAAAAAAAAGGACAAATGAACTTTTGCATCTTGATAGCGAAAATATTATTAGAGGTGGTAAATATTATTCTGACGGTGAATAGTTCGACACCCCTCCTAGGTCTACTAGAAGGGGCAGTTTAAGACATTATGTTTAATATACTTGTGTGGAATATTAAGGGCGTAGCGGACCCTAGCTCCCTTAATAGACTTAAACACTTAAGTAGGGTCCATAAACCTTTAATCTTTGCTATTCTGGAACCTTTAGTTTCGGTTAATCAGGGTAGAATTTTCAAGTGTTTCTCTAGTTTTAATCACTATTGTAATAAAAATAATAAAATATGGATTTTCTGGAAGCATCATGTTAATTTATCCATTATCAAGGATGATGAGTAGTTTGTGCTTACTAATTTCAAATGGAAAATTTACAGGAGTGGGCCACTTTTGTCTATGCCAGCTCTCTTTTACAGGATAAAGCCTTACTCTGGGATAAATTAGGATAAAGCCTTACTCTGGGACCTTACTCTGGGATAAATTAGTTCATATGGGGGAAACTATCAAGGAAAATTTGTTTGTTGGCGGAGATTTCAATATGATCATGAAACCATCCGAGAGGAGAGGTGGTAAAAGATGCGAGTTATCTCTTATTAATAAATTTTATGATAAGATCTCGGATGCTGGCTTATATGATTTGGGCCCCATATACTTGGCGTCGCGGTTTTCTCTCATAAAGTTTGGATCGTTTTTTGGTTAATAGGTCTTTCTCACTTATTATCCAATCTCTAAAGTTCAACATCTGAATTCTGCGGCTTCTGATCATAATCTTATTTTACTTACGCTGACCTTTTTTAATCAATCTCCTATCTCTAAATTCAAGTTCCTCAATATTTGGGCTAATCATGATTCCTTTTTAGCTCTCATTAAGTAGGTTTGGATCCCTGATATTGTTGGCACCCCTTGGTAAACTTTATGGCAACTTCACAAAAAAGTGTTGTGTCATTTAAGGCAGTGGAATTACCAAGTTTTTGGTAATGTTCATACTAAAGTCAATGAAGCACAGCATAAAGTTGATTTATTAGAAGCGGATAATTG
Organism: Phalaenopsis equestris; assembly: GCF_001263595.1. Lineage (NCBI taxonomy): Eukaryota > Viridiplantae > Streptophyta > Magnoliopsida > Asparagales > Orchidaceae > Phalaenopsis > Phalaenopsis equestris. The sequence continues at coordinate 496,052 of NW_018165266.1, read as the reverse complement.
TTGTACACCTTAATGGGTTAATGATGTGGCTCAGGACCATGCTTCTCTTCTTCAAGCCATTGATTTAGAGGAATGATTTCTTAAGCAAAAAATAAATGATGTTTACTTTGCTTGTGGTGACAGAAACACCAGTTTCTTTCATGTTACTATTAAACAAAGACATAACATCAATACCATACTTAAGATCAAATCTTCTGAGGGTGAAACTCTCACCGATCATGAGGAGATTGGTAATACTGCAGTTCAACATTTCATCAATCTATTTCAAAGTCAAACTACGGTTCTACCAATTGATGCTGAGCTTTTCATGGGAGAAAGATATTATTTGTCATCTCTTTTACTCACCAAAATCCCTACTAAGGAAGAAATTCTTGCTGCTTTAAAAGGGATTAATCCCAATAAAGCCCCGGGGCCTGATTGGTTTACTTCAACCTTCTATATCAAATGTTGGGACATCATCAAGGATGATATGATAAGTGTCATTCAAAGTTTTTTCTTGGGTGATAACTCAGGTAAGTATTTCACTTCTTCTCTCATTTTGCTTATTCCTAAATGCAAATATAAACTTACTTGGGAAAACTTCTGCCCTATCTCTCTTACTTCTGTCATCTCCAAAGTTATCAGTAGAATTATTGTGGCCCGTTTACAACCCCATTTGGCTACTATCATATCTCCGAATCAATTTGCTTTTATTCAGGGCAGAGAAATATTTGATAATATTCTCTTGGCTCAAGAGATTATTGAAGATTTAAATAAGAAGTGTAGAGGTGGAAACTTTGTTCTGAAGCTTGACATTAAAAAAAGCATTTGATACTATCAATTGTAAATTTATCTTAAGCAATCTGCATGCTCGGGGTTTTTCTACTAAAGTTTGTACATTATTCGGAATTGGTTGACTCAAAATTACTACAGTGTACTAGTTGATGGTAAATATTATGGGTTATTTTCCTCTTCTAGGGGAATTAAACAAGGAAACCCTCTTTCTCCTACTATCTTTATACTAGCTTTTGATTACTTATCACGCCTCATGAATCAAATGCAGTTGCTTCACCCTTACACCCAATTTCCAATTTTCCCACAAATCTCCACAAATCTAAGCTTATGGTTAGTCACTTAGCCTATGCCGATGACGCTATCATTTTTACCAATGCTAGCAAGAATACTTTTAAGCTTTTGATGCGAATGTTAAAAACTTTTCATCTTTCCTCAGGTTTAACTTTTAACATGTCTAAATGTCAACTTTTTTTTCAGTAAGCATGTTGTCAATTCTATACCACCTGGGCTGCCTCTAAGACTTCTTGTCAGGTTGCCTCCCTTCAACTTAAGTGTCTTGGTGTTAACATTTTGTGGGGTAGAATGAGATAAACACAGATGGACGATGTAGTTGACAAAATAAAAGCTAAGATTAATGATTGGAAAAACTCTTTCCTTTCTAATGGAGGTAGGCTCACTTTACTTAAGAGTGTGCTTCACAAAATCCCTTTATATGCTCTTCAAGTTTTACAGATGAAAAAAAGCACTCTTATCACTCTAGAGAGGCTTTTTAACAATTTTTTATGGGTCGGAAGCAACCAAAGGAAAATCTGGTCTACTTGGGAAAAATTTTGCAAACCCCTCTTTGCTAGCAGACTTGGTTTTAAAAACCTTAACCATATTACTGAAATCAACATGTGTAAACTTTGGTTTAAATTTCGTATGGGTAATTCTTTATGGGCTCACTTTCTTCATACAAAGTATTGCAACCAGGTTCACCCCACTTTTGTTGAATGGAAGAAAGGGGACACCAAACTTTGGAAAGCTTTAGTTAAAGTTAGACCTATTGATCAAAATTTCATTTTTTTGGAAATTGGTAAATGGAATTTATCCTTTTGGTCTGATCATTGAGGCGTGGAAGATTTCTCTTCTTTACCTCACTCTATCCATGATAACAATGTGCTGGTCTCTGACTGTTGGAGGGATGGAGACTGAGATATCCCTAAACTTAGGGCTTTGATTGGGGATAAAGCAAGGTATGTAACAAAAATACCACTTCCCTCTTCCTCTTCTAAAGATTATCCTATGTGGAAATTCAATTCTCAAGCTTCCATTACTAAACTTTTGTATCAAAATATGCATGTTTTATCAAAATAACTAAACTTTTGTATCAAAATATGCATGTTTTTACCCATCGTCGGTGGGCTAAATATCTCTGGAATGCTCTCTTATCCCCCTCTATGTTTTTTTTTTGTTTCGAGATATTTTATTATGCTTCTGCCATTGGACGATATTCTTAAATTGAAAGGTTTGTGTATGGCTTTGAGATGTTATATTTGCAAATGTGAAACCGAATCGGCTTCACATATTTTCTTTGATTGCCAATTTCCAAGTCTTGTTTGGCATGAGGTTGGGCTATATTTCGACATTACTTGGTTTAATTCGAATGGATATTTTGACTTGGAATATTCCTTTCTTGCTTGGAAAGCTGCACCTTTATATAAGGGTAATCTTGAATCCTTTCCTCTGGTTATATTGTGGTTCATTTGGAATGCAAGAAATGCTTATAAGTTTGAGAAACTCCCTCCCACACTTACTATTACCGCCTCTTTTATTATTGCTTATTTTATTAAATTCTCTCAACAATTTTCGGTTCACTCTTTTTACCCATTGAGGGGTAGGAAGGCCTCTTTGATTAAGTGGCAACCCCCCTTGGTTGATTGGGTTAAATTGAATGTGGATGGTAGCTGGACGGTTGATGGTGCTGGGGTTGATGGTGCTGGGACAGGAGGGGCATTTTTCGTGATAATTGGGGTCGTTGTCTTTGTTTTCTTGCGTCCCCAATTTGTGCTTCTACATCATTAGAAGCTCAATGTTTTCTATTTGGTGCGCTTTATAGATTGCTATAATTTTTTGTTTCAACAAGATATATATCGAGTCTGATTCACTTGCTATTGTTAATATTTTCAACAGTGTCTCTCCTCCTATTTGGAATGTTCTCTGCCTCCTGAATATTATTCAGGACTACATTAAAAGGCATCATCTGAATATACAAATGCATTTTTTTTTATGGAATGTAATTCCTCTGCTGATTGGCTTGCTAAACAAGGGTTGAAAAAGGTCTTGGTGGGCATTTTACCCCCACCTCAATTACAGGTTCTCCTAAATGGGGATTTGCTTGATGTGCCTTATATTAGAAGATAAAATATCTTCTGGTCTTTGAGTTTTATGTCCCTTTATTTCTCTTTATTATATATGATTTCATGCTTATCATGCTCGTTAGTTTTTGGATTTAGACTTACTTGGTTTATTTGGTTTTGGGTTGCCGTGGTTACTTCTTCATGTTTCCACCACAAATCATTTTTTTGAAACCTATAGTGGTTTGGGGATGGACCTGTTTGATCCCCAGAACCCTTTTACTAACATTATGGTGTGCAGGACTTTAAAGCTTATGGAACATTTGGTTTTGGATCCATACTTTCTATTTTCTCTTACTTATGTGGACCACCTCTTCTAGTTTATGAAGGATCTCGTTAGGATATCTCCTGTTGCTTGCTCCTACGTGTCACAGATGCTTCGACTGTTGCACATCAAGTCGCCTCGTTCACAATTTTTGGTGCTTAATTATTTCTTTATTTTGGGTTTCATTTCTATGTTTGAGACAATTTTTGGGACACTTGTACTTTTTTGGATAATTTTACTTTGTGCTCTTTACTTTTTGGGTGGAGTTGTAATGTGGATAGAGGAACCCCTAGGTTCCATTGTATTTCTTTTACTTTTAGATGGGGATCCTCTTTTCCCTCCCTATTTTCTAACCCCCTTTTATATTAACGTGTAGAGAGTCACGAGTAGCTCTTTCATTAATATATATATATATATATATATATAATTTGTCGAGAAAGAGTTAACTAAAAATAAATACAACAAAGTACTAAAAACAAACAACAGTATTAAAATAAATTTCAATTAAAAAATAGCACTACAAAATATAGTTCACAATACAACATTCAATACAAATCAAAGTATCATACTCTACAAACTAAATAATAACAACAACAAAGTGCAACAAACTATAAACTAAATAAAAGATCAGAACTATGACTAAGCAGACATCTTCACTCATCATGTTCTTCATCTTCTTCTTCTTCTTCTATATCAAAGTTTTGCTGTTGATAAGGGGTAAAGATAGGGTGACTAGGAAACTGTATTGTGTCGTCACCCCTCATGTATCTAACCATAACATCATCATATGCAGCATTATAATCAAACTTTTGTTTAGTTAAATTATCATTATGTGCATTTCTGGCCTCCAAATTTTCAATCCTATTCTCTATCCTTAAGATATCTCCTTGTTGGATCATCATCTATTCCATATGTCCCTAGAGAGTAGGGGTACTAGAAGTAGAAGGAATATCCATACTCCTACTTCCCATTCTCCATCCAACATGAGATTCATATGTTTTATTATTTGATGGCCCAAAAGGTTAAAGAGGATCAATCTTTTCCTCATCAATTCTAATATCAACTCCTGATTGCTCACATAATGTGAAAATCAAAGCAGGGTGTCTTAATCCACCAGTCGTCTGACCAGAGCAATAGAACGATGTTCTTATAGATTATAGAGCTAACATCTGAACTTCCCATCTGTTGGATACAGAATTTTAAGATGGCTCTATCCTGAGTAACTTTGCTATGGTGGTTCATAGGTATCATTCTGGCAAATATAAAGTAAAGTCATACCTTGTATACAACATTTAACATAGAAGCAGGGAAGTTTACCGTAACATTATTCTTCACCTTCCAATCTCCTCTTCCATCAGTAAGAAATGAAATAACTTCATCTAGAGCCTCGTTTGTAGCAGAGAATGCATTGTACTCACAGTGAAATGCTCCTTGCAACTGATAAATTTTATTAATCCTTTTCGAGGTGAACTCAAACCATTTTACCACAAACATGGACGTGGTCATCAGAAGTTTCTTTAAAATTGACATTAAACTCCATGACTATACCAAGAACAGCCTCGGCAGTAAAGTAACAGAAATTCTCCTACTGTCGAGCAACAATCAATCTCTCGACTTCACCACCCAGATTTTTTAACGCTCATCTGGAATTATTTTCTTGGTATTCAGTAGACTATTGAAATTAATGCTAGCTTTGAAGTTGATGAATCTTTGGTAATCATATTCTAATTTCCTCCTTCCTTTGCTCATCCTTGGTGCCATTGCAATCTTTGAATAAAAGGAAAAAATGATAAAATCCAAATAAATTCTAAAAATTTCAAAAATCACAATGTGGAACGTTCTAAACTTAAATCCACAGAGTAAGAGTTCTTCACCAAAGGATTTTCTCAAAATCTCCTTAAAAATTTTTAAAATTTTAGATCTCAGTAATGTGGGAGAAATCCCTTGTCGAAATAAAAAATATTTAGTTCAAAGTGTAGCTCTTACCAAGAGAAGATGAATTCCAAACTTCTTCTATCTTCTAATCCCTTTAAATCCAAGTTTTTCAAGCCCTATGGGTGTAAATCGAAGGTTAAAGGTGACCGAAGGGGTAAAAATGGTGTTTTCACTGTGCAATTCGGGAAATTTCAAAGTAGTTGGGGACTTTCGGGTTTTGGGCGCCGTTAGGGATAGTGCCAAAAATATTTAATTTCTATTATTCTCGCACATCAGTTATTTTCAATTCACTCCAACATCTAATTAGTCTCTTTAAATAATAATATTCATCCTTAAATATTCCACAAACTAGTGTTTTTACAAACAGCACAAAACCAACTTTTATATATGAAATTCCAAATTTTTACAAACATAGATTTCTAATCCCACTAACACATACATAAAGCAAATCACACTATAATTCAGTGTCGAAATCAAGCCACAACACTAGAACGCTGAAAACTAAACTATACATACAATTAAAGTGATAGGAGTTTCAAAGCAAAGCAAATCCAACACAATTAAATTAAAAACATAATTAATTTTAAACATTAGAAAGTTTAGCTTCTTGAATTACTCCTCTTCATCTTCAGTACAGTCTCCTCCTCTAATATCTCCCATAGACTGGTAATGCATGTACAAATTGTAGAATGGTTGGTACGGGACTAAATCAGTCGGATTTTCATCGATCCATTCATTCTTCTTGAACATCTACACTAAACCTGCTTCAATCCATCCCGTATGATCAAAGTGTTCCTTCATCCTCCAATCTAAGTGATCAAAAAGATAAGTAAGATTTCCTATCGCATTTATGATATTCTGAAGTTCTCTTTCTATCTTCTTTATTTTTTTCTCCAAAACTTGTGAACTTCCAACTGTACAGGGCATTAAGGGTGTCGAAGCATGTGACAATTGATCCAAGATAATGTCCAACACTTCATTTCCATTGTTATTATAGTTTGCATAAATAGGATCCATGGGCTCCCAGGGTAATAACACTTTCTCACTGAAATTGGAAGCCATGGATTTCAAAATTTGAAAGTATCTGGTCATCTAAAATGGTTTTCATGCCTTTATAAAGACTTTTAGGCAGTTATTTTGAAGCAAAATCTTGCCAAAGTCCACCAAAAACTCCCTGAACTGCTAAAATTGTACTGGGCACTGTCGGCGCCCCCACTAGCGTCGTCGGTGCCATGGCTCTGTAAAATGGTGTCGTCGGTGCCAAAGCCAAAATTACGTCTGTTTCATCTTTGGTTCAATTCATTCTCAAATTTTTGTCCAATACCAATATTTGTCTTGATTTATGATATATAAGATTGTGCAGGATTCTAAGGTATTATTATCTCCTAATACATTATAACAATTATAAAACAAAATACTAAGATATATATATATATATATATGGATTGCCTCCCACAAAGCGCTTGGTTTAACGTCGTCAGCCCGACGCACCAATGTTTATTCAGGATGACTCAACATCAAGATTTCCTTCAATTGTGGCATGTGCCCTTCATAATAATGTTTCAGTCAATGCCCATTAACTTGAAATATCTTTCCAGTTTTAGGATCTTTAATAACAACAGTTCCATAATGATAGACTTTGATCACAATGAATGATCCTAACCATCTAGATTTCAGTTTTCCTGAAAATAATCTCAATCTAGTATTATATAATATAACTTCTTGTCACGGTTTGAATTTCTTTCTTATAATTATGTGATCATGCCATATTTTTATTTTATCTTTATAGATTTTTGTATTACCATATGCTTCATTTATAATCTCTTCAAGTTCATTGAGTTGCAATAATCTTTTTTCACCAGCATCCTTTAGATTAAAATTGAATTCCTTAATAGCCCAAAATATTTTATGTTCCAACTCTACTGGTAAGTGGCATGTTTTACCAAAAATAAGTCTATATGGGGACATTCCAATAATAGTCTCATAGGCAGTTTTTTATGCCCCAAAAGCAGTATCTCATATAGCAGACCAATCCAATTTATCAGGATTTACAACATTTTCTAAAATTTGCTTTATTTTACGATTTGATATCTCTGCTATACCACTAGTTTGGGGATGATAAGCAGTAGAGAATCTTTGCATAATATTATATTTTCTAATCAATTTCTTGCTCTTCTTATTCCTAAAATGGGATCCTCCATCAGTAATATTTAGAAATGTTGTAAATGGGATCCTCCATCCTAAAATGGGATCGTCGACATTCCATATCTTGTAAAAATGTTTTTATTTAAAAATTTAGAGGACGTATAATCAACAGCAAGCAATATATGTAAATTTCCAAATGAAGGCATAAATGGTCCCATAAAATCTAATCCCCACACATAAAAATTTTTAAATTTCAATGTGTAATTCATAGGAATTTCATTTCTTCTATAAATAATTCCTACTCGGTAGCATTGATCTCATGTTTTAATATATTCATTAACATCTCTAAAAAGAGTAGGCCAATAAAATCCAGCTTACAAAATTTTATGTGCAGTTCTATTAGTTCCAAAATGTTCTTTAAAATCAGAATCAGGACATTGTTCAATTATTTGCTTAGTTTCTTCATAAGGCACACACCTTCTAATGATATGATCAAATCCTTACACTATTTATATAAATATGGGTCATCCGAAAAATAGAATCTTGCATCATGAATAAATTTCCTTAATTGTTGATTCTTTACATCTGGTGGTAGAATATCACTCAAAATATAATTTACTATATCAGCATACTACGGTATATTCTTTAGATCAATACTATAAAATTGTTCATAAGGGAAAGTTTCTAAAATTTCATTTGCAAAATCAGTTAATATTTCTTGTTCTAGCTAGCAAATGTTCCATAAGGTCTTGTAAATGTTGTTTTATCAATTCCCTTTCTATCTACTACAACAAAATCGAACACTTGCAGTAGAAGTATCCATTTAATTAATCTCGATTTAGCATTCTTCTTTTGAATAAAATATTTGATATCAGAATGTTCTGTATGCACTATACATTTAGCTCCAATTATGTAAGGTCTAAACTTATCAAAGACATAAACAATAGCTAATAACTCTCTTTCAATAGTGGTGTAATTAGTTTGAGCATTATTTAAAGTTTCACTAGCATAATATATTACTTTAAAAACTTTTTCATACCTTTGCACTAAAACAACTTCAATAGCATGATCAATAGCATCACACATTATTTTAAATGGTTTCTCCCAATCAGGTGGAACTATTATAGGAGCAGTGATTAATTTTTGTTTAAGTAATTCAAATGTTTTTATGCATTCCTCATTAAAATTACATTTCATATCCTTTTATAAAAGTTGACATAATGGCTTAATAATTTTTGAAAATTTTCTTATATAACACCTGTAGAAACCAGTATGTCCTAGAAAACTTTATGTCCTAGAAAACTTCTTAGAAAACTTCTTACCCCTCTAATTGTAGTAGGAGGCGATAATTTCACAATAACATGAGTTTTTGATGGATCTACTTCCATGTCATTTTCAGAAAATTTATGTCCATGTATAATTCCTCCTACAACCATAAATTGACATTTTTCCAATTTAGTACTAAGTTGATTTAGTACTAAGTTGATAGAACTTTTTCTAAATTATTTAAGCATAATTCAAATGAAGTTCCAAATATAGAAAAATCATCCATAAATACTTCTATTCCACGTTCAATTAAATTATAAAAAAATTGACATCATACATCTTTGAAATGTTGCGGGTGTGTTACATAGTCCAAAAGAGTCCAAAAGACATTCTATGAAATAAAAGACATTCTACGAAAAGAAAATGTTCTATAAGGGCTTGTAAATGTTGTTTTTTCTTGATCCTCAGTAGCAATCAAAATTTGATGATACCCAATATATCCATCTAGAAAGCAATAATATTTTTGTCCAGCCAATCTATCCAACATTTGGTCTTGAAATGGTAAAGGAAAATGATCTTTCTTGGATGATCTTTCTTGGTGGCTATGATCTTTCTTGGTGGCTACATTTAATTTTCTATAGTCTATACAAATTTGTCAGCCAGTAACTTGTCTTATTGAAATTAACCAATTTTTCTCATTTACTTCAACAGTCACTCCTCCTTTTTTTAGAGCATAGTGGATCAGACTTACCCAAGCACTGCCACAAATAGGATATATAATTTTAGCATCTAACCACTTTAAGATTTCCTTTTGAACAACTTCCTTCATTATTAGGTTTAATCTCCTCTAAGGATCGGCTTTAGGTTCGTATTGTTCATCCAATCAAATTCTATGCATACAAATTGAAGGATTGATTCTTTTAATCCCTGCTAAAGTCCATCCAAAGGCCTTCTTATATCTTTTCAATGTTTCTACTAATTTGTTCTCTTTAAATTCAATTAAATCAGAAGATATAGGAAATGTAGATGAATCTCCAAAAAATTCATATTTTAAATGGGCAGGTAATACTTTCAGTTTAAGTTTAGGTGGTTTAATACTTAAGGATATAAGATTTTTATTATCATTTTTTGAAAGGTCCAAAATTTCAAATTTATCCTGAACATAATCTAAATTCTCATTTTTTATTTTATCTCATTCTCATAGTTCTCTTCTTGCCTTAATTTTTCTTCAAATATTCCCTTAAATCGCTCCTTACTTAGATAATTAGTAACTTCCATTCTAAAATATTCATTATCTTTTTATATCACAGGATATTTCATAGCTTTTGCTATATTAAATGTTACTTCTTGATCATTGAATCTCATTATTAATTCTCCTTTTTGTACATCTATCACAGCTCTCCCTGTTACAGGGAATGGTTTCCCCATAATAATAGGAATCTCTTTATCTTCCTCCATATCTAATACTATAAAGTCTATAGGAAAAATTCATTTATCCACTTTCACTAATACACCTTCTATAACTCCTTTAGGATAAGTAATGGATCGATCAACTAACTGAAGAGTTACAAAAGTAGGAGAAATCTCTCCTAAATGTGAAGGTTTTAAAAATTGATAGAGGCATAAGATTAATACTAGCTCCTAGATCACATAAGGATTTTCCAAAAAATTTCTCACCACTAGCACAAGGCATAGTAAAACTACCAGGATCTTTTAACTTTTCAGGAAGCTTTTTCTGAATAATTGCGCTACACTCTTTACTGAGTGCAACAGTCTTGTGATCTGCAAACTTCCTCTTCTTGTTAGTATATCTTTCATAAATTTAACATAACTTGACATTTGTTCCAAAGCCTCAATGAAAGGAATATTTATCGTTAACTTTTTAAGGATTTACAAAAATTTTGTAAATTATTTAATTTATCTTTATTGCTTCAATCATTGAGAAAACGGAAGTGGCGGTTTTTCAAAAGAATTCTGTTTTTCTAAAGAAATTTTTAATGGTTTAATTTCATCATTATCATTTTCAATTTCCACCTTCTCCTTCTCAACTTCAGTTTCTCTTTGGATTCTTGTCTCTACTTCTTTTCAACTTCATAATTAAATAACTTTAATTTACTCCTTATTTTGATCTTTTGGAATAACTTCAACAGTGCTAGGAAGAATTCATGAAGGTCTGTTACTAAATGTAGTAGAAATATGTCCTAATTGATTTTCAAAATTTTCAATAGTAGCTCCTTGATTTTGTATTTGATTTCCCATGTTCAACATCACTTCTTCCATAATCAACTTCTTCTTCTTAACTTGTGAGTTATTATTAAATCCAGGAGGATAATAAGGTATATAGTTAGGATTCCCTCAGTTATTTGAATTTCCTGAGGGGTTCATCGAATTGTTATAATTATTCCAACTAAGATTAGAGTAATTTTTCCATCCAAGATTATAATAATTAAAATAAGGATTATTATTTCTATTATTTATAGCATTCATAGTTTCATAAGATGATTGAGTATCAATTATTTGTCCTAATGAATTTTCCTCTAACACTCGTGGCATTTGAGAATGGATCACTCCAATTTGATCAATCTTCTTTGATATAGCGGCAATTTGAGATGCCAAAATAGACATTCCATCAGAATCATGAATACTAGCTACTCTCTTAGGATTTGTCTTTGGATTTACTCATTCAGAGGGCTATTGAAAATTATTAGTAGCCATCTCCTCTATTAAAGAATATGCTTCATCAAAAGGTTTGCTTCATCAAAAGGTTTTGACATTAGTGATCGTTCTGTAGCAGCATCTATAATAGATCTAATCTAAGAGATCCTACTTATCCATTGTAACAAATTTGAATTATTAATCAATTTGGTAAAGCATGGTGTGGACATCTCCTAAGGAGATTTTTAAATTTTTCTCAAGCTTCATATATCAATTCCCCTTCGAACTAACAAATAGATGTAATATCATTTCTAAGCTTACAAGTTTTCGAGGGTGGAAAATATTTAGCTAAAAATTTTTGTGATGGTTCTCCCAAAGTTCTGATAGATCCAGGTGCTAATAAATTTAACCAAGCTTTAGCTTTTTCTCTTAATGAAAAAGGAAAAATTCTAAGTCTGACAGCATCATTAGACACTCCATCATATTTAAAAGTAGCACATATTTCAAGAAAACTAGCAAGATGTAAGTTAGGAACTTCAGTAGGCGTTCCTCTAAATTGATTATTTTGTACCATTTGCATAATAGCAATTTAAGCTCAAATGAATTAACAGCAACATCAGGATTTTGAATAGTCAAGTGAAGTTCACCGTTGTAGGATTAGCATAATCTTTTAAGGGACTTTGTCGATTTTTATTTATTTGATTATCTAAGTTATTCGCCATTTCATTCAAATTTTTAATTTCTTTTTGTTGTTTTAAACTTTTCTAATAGTACGTTCTAATTCTGAATTGTAAGGTACTAAATCTTCAGATGCAATACTATGCATAAACAAATATAATGAGCAAAAAAATTTCTTAAAAGTGCTCTTAAATTTAAAAAAAATATATTTTTTTATGATTTTTGATTTTTTAATTTTTTTTCTTTTTGTATTATATATTATTTACTTTATCACTAAATTCCTAAATTTACCAAATTTATTTAATTTACCGTTACTTTCCCCAGCAACGGCTCCAAAAACTTGATCGTGAAATTATAGATGTGTAAAATTAATAAAGTTGACTCCACTTTCCAATGATGCCAAAAACCTGATTCATTATTTATGAATAAGAAAGTAATTTATGTTAGAATTCTACGCAAGCATACGTATCGTTATCAAGTAATACAAAACTTTCTAATTAAGCACCAAATATTGATCCCACGAGGAAGGTGTAAATTCCTAATCTAAATTTAAATCAGGAAATTTACAATGAAAAAGAAAATCTACTACACTAAATTTCAGATGTTTAGGATGCTAACCAAACTAAATTACCAACTACAAGTGAAACCGTAAAGCAAAGCTAAGAAATAACTACAAAACTATATTTTTGTGACGAAGCTATCAAATATGAGAAAGCATATTTCTCACTACAATGAGTTTTTGGTTAAATAAGTGTCGGCACTATTTTTGTTAAGTTGTGGAGTTGACCGTGGGAAGCTTTCAGTTGCTGGAATCGAAATCGCGTCGCCCGCTTCGGAAAGACATATATATATAGTTTAGAAAAATATGAAATCAAACTGACACCATATTTTTTGTAGTTTAAATGAAATGAAAAACATGAAATCAATCTGATCCCATATCTTCCATAATTTAAATGAAAGAACATTATACCTCAAACCTTGTATTTATCCCAACAGATAATCACCAAACTTGAGGGTGAGGCTCGATCTGATAAAATAAGAAATATATGACATTTGTTTGGTTTGCGAAAACCATTTTATTTAACGATAAGTTCCCCTATTTAATATGAAAGATTAAATTGGGTTTATATTAAGCTGGGTTCGAAAAAGTTTCCTATAAGGGCAAGCCCTTATAGTTAATTACATCTTATAGTTAAGGGCAAGCCCTTATAGTTAATTACATCTTAGATAACCAAAGTCACCTAAGAAAACTCTCTATAAAAATCTTTTCTTCAAAGAGGTCAAGAGGTCAAAAGGATAGGACTTTTCAACGAGATCGGGCAAAGGGGTGTGAAAAAGGAGTGGTTCAAATTTGGAACATTTATTATAGAATCCAAAGGAGGAAGAACTAGAGGATGTCATAGATCCAGAGGAGAACTCAGTGACTTCCCAATCTATCCTATTGTTTGGCTTTAGTTTTGAGGAGAAATTATTTAAATGTTTGAACCAGCCAATTTTATTAATTTAGGGCTTACATTTGTGTGAAATGATCACACAAATAGCCTGGAAGATGTGAGGGTTTAGGTCGTGACGAACGACAACCTTGAAATCCTAAGATGAGTTAGGTCTTATATTGCACAGCATGATTGTGCAAAGGCCTAAAGATAAGGTGAGTATTTATGTTGCATAAGCAAACAACCTCAAAATCCTATGGCTTGTTGTTTAATTCTAAGAAAAGATTTGTTGTTGTAGATACTCTTGCTGTTGAAGATGGTCGTGCTGCCCACAATGCTAGTTGTATGCTCCTCGCCATGACGAGTTAAGTTTTCTAATGTGTCAGGTTATAATGTCAAATCAGATGTCCCTAAGTTTATGGTCATTTAAATATTATGGGGATATTAAAGTTGATTAGAGCGACACCAGTTAGGATCCTATGATTCCCTAGTTCTGGTACCACTATTTTCTATTGGATTCACTTAGTCCAAATGAATTTACTAAACTTAATTCAATGAGTTTCATACTTTCATTTAGATCGTGGGAAGCCTTGTTAGCAACCGTAGGCTACCTCCTCTGAGGGATTTGCGAACATCCGATAGAGACGTCTTAATTTAGTTAAAATTGTTGTTTTGTGATATTTGTGATTAAATTTTGAGTTGCCTTATATTTTGAATGTTGTGGCGATAAATTTTATCTAAATTTTATCGAATGTTGTGGCGATAAATTTTATCTTGATTGATTTTAGTTTTGGTTTTGGTTTTATGACTATCCTAGCAGTTTTGGTTTTCATGCAGGAACATATCGTTGCTTAACATATAAGTTTTATAAGCATAAAAATATAGTGTGGAAAGTATAAGAGAAGACGATACTGTAAATTGTAAAAGTGTACTTGGAGAGTCTTTTCGTTCCACCACCTGAAAGGTCAGCACTTGCAAGACATATATATAATATTTTAAGGAACTTAAATTGCAAGAGTAGATGAAGGTTTAGCTACAAAACCCCAGGCTATGATTTTGTTGGATCTTGGAAGATCCTAGTAGATAATTTTAGAACAAAATATGACAAGTTCAATTTGCTCTTCAAAATGTCCAGAAGGTTTCAAAGCGTTGAGGGAATGACCCTAAACTACTTTGAGGCTCTCTTAAATTATTTTGAGTTCATTTTGAACTTATCATATTGTTTCATCATTCATCCAAGGTTGAAGTGTGACTACCTCATTGCTCAGTGAAACTTAGCAATTTAATTATCCCAATGATAGGATGCTCGATTAGTCAATTGATGTTTCATTTAAAAGTTATGTGAGTGGGTGCCCTTAAGGCAAGTATAGGTTATTTAAGATTATGGTGCCCACAATTAAGGTCAAGTTTGTAGTGTTTAAAGATGTTAATCACTAATTATGTTATCTTCTAATTTAGATTAATTGAGTTTAGACATTGAGCCTAGGTCACTAATAAGCGTTTAACAATCATTATAATTGTAAAGGTGATTATTAAAATTTTGATTTCAGTGATATGTATTCTTATTAAATGGTCAAATCAACCTCAACTTTGGGCTTAAGGTAAGTAAATTATCATCTTTCTAGCTTAAGCCAATCACTTAAGAATCATTTGATCTTTATTAACTTCTAAGTCATGAAAGTTAGGAGGATTATGATTTTGTTGATGTTGTGCAAGGGTGGTGAATGAGTTTCCACCTTTTAATCCCATTGTATTTCAATCATCCAAACATGTTTGTTAAGACCAAAATTACTCATTTTCCCTTGGTTAATCCTAAATTTTGATTAAGGCACCAAAGTTTAAAATGACTATTTTGCCCTTGGGGCACTTCACCTCATAACTCATTAACCACAACCCAATGACTTTGAGGGTTTATAGTGTGATATCCATGAGGTAATTACAATATTAGAGGAGAATATGTGGGCTTCTCAAAATTTAGTTTAATTTAATTATTTATTTAAATTCAGAAAATAGGATTTTCAAAAATTGATTTATTTAACTTTCCAAAATAAAGTCTTTATTTATAAGAGAATCATTAGAGATTTCCTTAGGTCAGAGAAATACTTAGACAAAATTTCATGATTTTTTTTGAATTCAATTGTTATTATTATTTTAATAGGAGAATAAGGAAAATTCATTTTAAGCTTCTAAAAATTTATTTATAACTAAGGAAGATTGGAGAAAATATTTTATTGAGTCCCAAGTGATCAGAGAACAATTAGACACATTTTGAAATATTTTGATATTTTTGAGATTTTTAATTATTTTTAATTATTTTAAATCCAAAATGAAGCTCAAAAATCAAGTACTTTACCAAAAATAACTTTTATTTTTCCTAAGTGCCCCTGATCACAAGGAGGATTACAAGGAACTCAGAAAACCATTTTTAAAAATTTTTCCAAGTGTATTTAATTTATTAACAAGGCCCGTACGAAATCTATATACAAAAATGCAAGGCCTTTTAGAAAATCAACTTTAGTGCTTAAACTTAGCCAAATAATTTTCAAATTTTTTACAGTGCATAAAAATAATTTTTATGAACAATGTGAGATTGATTTTGTCAATTTTTTATAAGTATTTAATTTACATGAATTAATACAATATATTTAAATTTAATTAAATATAGAAATTCACAAGGTAATTCAAAGCATCATGATATTTTTTCTAGACTTCTCTAACCACAAGAAACCTATGAAAATTATCAAAATTATTCTCATAATTTCATAATTTTCCAAGTGATATTTTGATTTATATAATTAAGATAAGCTAAAATGGTCACCCTAGCTTAAAAATTAAGCCTAGAAGCATAGAGATGCTCTCTAGCCTTGGAAAACTCAGAGGACATTCCCTTTGTGATGAGGAATGAACCCTAAAAAGTTCAAGTCATGGTGAGCCTTCTTTAGTCATGGAGAATTAAAACACCACAGAGGGTATTTAATTAAATAAAAATCATATGTTCGACAAATAATTTTTTATTTTAGTCCACAGTATTCTCCTCTGTTCACTGATCAAAAGAGTATCTTTCTTTTATTTTTATGATTTTTCTATGCAAAGATATGATTTTTTAAAGCTCTGGTATTTAAATAAATCAAAAAATCCTGATTTATTTACTTATCCAGCTCAGCGCCAACGCATCTTAGGCAGCTCCGAACCGCGCACATGCATCCTAGTAATTAAAATTCAAATCTTTTTTGGCATTTTTGATATTTTGACAAAACAGTAAAAAATTCTAAATAACTTGAGTTTATGTAAAAGAAAAGCACAGAATATGAAAATATCTTTCTTCTTTTCATGAATCAGTAATAAGTATAGGAATTCTGTTGTGGAAGTATGTAAATTTTGTTGTGTCAAATAGGAGCAATAATATTCTTTACCCTTACTAGAGATGCTATAAAGAATATTGGCTAATTTCAAGTTTGAATAGTTCTGAAGACCGGCTAGGCAGGGAAGATTCTAGCTCTCACTCTAGAGTTTCCTCGATTCCCTCCACCTGGGGGCTAACATATCGTATCAGAATCCAAAACAATAAATCAAGTTGAGGGCTTTAACCTATCACTCTAATGTCCTCTAACTCTACACCCTTCAAATATTATTTTCCTATTTATTTGCACTAAATTATATGAATTAAATTCTCATTCATACAACCCATACAACCTCATGTTCATTCATACAACCTCATGTGATTCTTTTCAATTGTTGACTGAGACAATACCCGCCCGATTCTTACAGGTTCTCACAAACAAATTTAACATCTAAATAGGCCAGATCAAGAAGTAAATGAAGTGTATGGAATTAAATCATCACAACTTCTTCCAACATTAAAGATTAATACTCTCCACAAATTCCTTCCAACACATTAATTACTTATCATTTTAAGGAGAAAGATAAAGAAAACTACTTAGAATATATGGAGAAAACAAAACCACACTTTAGTTTAAAAGTAGAAATCATTGTCAAACCAACAACAAATCTCGATTAAAACCAAAAGAAGTTAAAAAAAAAAGATAAAAACTTATCTTAAATCCTCCACCAAACTCTTGAAGTTCCTTTGAATCTCTTCTCTTTTACAACACTCTAAACTCTCAAAATAAAACTAAAAAAAAAAAAGTAAATTTTGTGGTGCCTGATCTCTCCACAAGATTCTCCACAATCTTCTCAAGACTCGGCTCTCTCTCCCACTTCAAGCACCCATCTCAAATGTCTCAACTTCCTTCTTTTATAAATTTCCCAAGAGGTGCCTTGGAAATTCTTTAAAATGTGTCCAAATTTGATTTATTCTCTAATAAATGCCTCCTTTCACAAGCCTTTTAATAATATTTTCATTTGTAGTGGTCATAACCTCCCTCTTTAGCCAATAGGTGCCTCAAAGGTCTCTTCAAAATTTGGCTAAATGAAGAAAACTGCCAAACAACTACCTCTGATGCTTAAGCGCGGGGCCTCTGGCCCTTAGGCGCGGTCTTCTCTGTTTCACCGGCACTTAAGCGCCGGATCTAGTGCTTAGGCGCCAAAACACTTTTGCACCAATTTCACATTTTTGCTCCAAATTTGATGTTTTTTTCACTCCTTTTAGCATTTTTCAACTTTTACTTATACTTGAAAGAAAAACACACAAATACATTCCATTAAAGCGTAATATCTCAAAAATAGGTATAAAAATGTGTCTAAAAACACTATATATTTTAGGTGTATCAAAATCCCCCAAACTTAAAATGTTACTTGTCCTCAAGTGACACTTCAATCTTTAAAAACCAAATATGTATGATATGTCAACTATGATATATATATTAGTTTCCTTAGGAGTTACTAAAATTTAGATTTAAAAATATAGTAGTCCAATTTAGAAAAAAAATATTCAGTAAATGAGACCAACTTAAAGTTTAGAAAATTTTAATGTTGAGAAAGATGAAAATATGAGTTCCTATCTAATTCAAAAATATTGTAGATCTCAAAGTTTAGAATTTAGTCCTTTTATTATCTCCACTTAAAAAGTTTTTTAAGAATAATTTTACTTACTATATTATATCCTTAAGCTTAAGAGTTTCTCAAGTCTTATACTTTAAAAAGATCAAATGTGGAACCCAATTTTTTATTAGGAACTAGTCCTCAAGCTTCTCCTCCCTTACTTTCCTCTCTTTTATCTCTTTTTCATCTTTTCTTTTCTTTTTCTTTTCTTTTTCTTTTCTTTTTCACTATATCTAGATAGGATTTAATAGTTTTGAATTCTACTTCTCCTTTCCTAAAGCAAAGTCTTGATATAAATCTTTTACTTATAAACATAATAATAGTTTTGAAAATTATTTTAATAAAAGAAATTTAAGTATTAAAAATAAATTTCTAAATTTTCTAAATTTTTCAAAAATACAATTTTTCTTACTAAAGATAGTTACACTATATTTAACATTTTCTACACTAAAAATTTTTAACTGAAAGTTTTTCTTCATTACTCAGAATTTTGACTAAATTATCTTACTCGTTTCTATAATCAAATTTTACTTCCCTATTATAACTTCATATACATGATCTTTTTTCTTTTCAAATCAAATTTATTTGTAGCACATTTGAGAACAAATAAAATTCAAGTTTTGAAAATATTTTTCATTCCTTAAATTTTTAACAAGATTTTTAACAAGATTAAACAGTTTAGCAACATATATAAATAAACAGGAATGAAAATGGAAATAACATGCTTACAGAAATTTTTATATCCTAATTATACAAGTATAAAACTAAAAACAGGAGTAAAATCAATTTTTGATCAACTTTCTATCATTTTCCTTTTAATTCAACATATAGAGATTCAATAGACTTCTAAGCAGTGAGAACAAATATAAAAATATACTAACACACTAACTTTGATTTCCAATCTCAACATAGAAATAAACACACTAACAATATAAAAGAAAAATACAGGGTAACAGTTTTCTGAAATTAAAGTTTAAAACTAAAGTTAGCAAGATTTTCAACTTTTCAAAAGTCATAGAAATAAGTTCAATTCTAACTAACTAACACAGTAATCAACACACAACAACAATTACTACCCTAGAATTTTAAAACTACTAACAAAAAAAAACATTACAATACAATTTAACAAAATAAAAGTCTCACACATCACAAAGTTCAAACCAATACACAAACATACATGTCTCAAGTCCAAAACATAAAAATAAACAACACATCACAAGTCTCAAGTCCAAAGCACATAGTCTAACACATATTACAAACACAAAAATAAATCAGTCCTCCAGTCCTCCAGTCCTCCTCCTCATCATCTTTAGAATCACCGCTATTACAGACATTTGTAGACTCATAATCAGAGTATCTAGTAGACTCTAATGAGGCCTTCCAAAGATGAGTGAAATTTCTCTTATTTCTCTTCATAATCAATTTTTCTTCTATTATACCCATCAGTATGATCTACAAAACTTTCTAAATTTCTTACCTTATCTGCACTATAGTTGATATTGTCCACCATCCTCTGTAACAATTGACTTTGAGTTTTTTTGGACTCACCTCTAGAAGTAGATGGTATTGAGGTAGATGGTCTAGATGTATCCATTCCCTAACTCCATGAAAATCCTCCTCTCCAGCCTAAAATAGAATGCTCAGAATATGACTTCACATTAACGCTAATAATACGACTCCACATTTACACTTATAATTGGCTTCAAAGGCAATAGTACTTCCTCCCAGTTATCATATCTCACTCCAGCCTGTTCACACAAAGAAAAGATTAAGGAAGCAAATCCCATACCTGCAGTAGTAGCGATAGGATAGTGGCAGAACTGATGAGATGATAGTCTGACAAATCAAAGCTCCAATATTGATGAGCTTGCCTTCCTGAATACAATAATTTAATGTTTCCCTCTCCTAGGTAACTTCACTGAGATGATTTTATGGTAATAGTCGAGCAGAAATAAAATAAGGTCACGTCTTAGATGGTGCACTTAACTTTGAGGTGGAAAATTTGACTCTTCTTTCATTTGTAATTTTCCAGAGCCATCTTCCAACAGTCAAATAGGAAATAATCTCATCTAGCTCTGTCTCAGTACGACTATAGTTTGCATAAATACACATAGTCTCAGGTGATAAATGATAAAACATATTTATTACCTCCGGTGAAAAAGGTATCAATTTTCCTCTAACAATGACTCGATCGTCTTCAGCCTCAGGTAGGTTAGCATAGAACTCCCTAGCTATAGAAATAACAACTACAACCAAATTGTTCCCATTGTCGGCAAACGATCAGAACTTCTATGGATCCACCTGGATTTTTGAAACATCGCTAATGGAAAAGTTTCCATGATTGCAGAGCATCACTATACCTATCTTGAGCTTTAGAACTCCCAAATTTGCTCAAATCAAAATGGCCTTTTCCTTTACCTCTTTTCATTCTTACAAATTTCATAAAATTCCATAATAACTTCAAAATCAAGTCTAATCTACTAAACTTAACTTCTATAAGCATAAACTACACTTCCTATGCAATTTTCATAGATTTTTCCTCATTTTTCACCTTGAATAGTGATTTTCAGATTTTTCCAAATATACTCAAAATACATGGTGAAAATCCAAAATTTTTACATAGAAGTGAAGCTCTTACCTCAAGTAATCCAAATCTAGCAAAATTTTCTCAATTCCACCAAGAAATCTCAACAAAATAGCTTGCCCTAGCCTCCAAAATCATGAACTTGACAGGTTGAAGGTGACGACGAGGTTAAAAATGGAAATTTTTGGGGTTATTTTTTACTTTTAACATTTCATGAACTGGTTTTCGTGAATCGATGCTTAAGCACAGGTAAGTAGCGCTTAGGCGCCTGCCTCTCAGGTTACATCGTACTTAAGCGCGAGAATGTGGCGCTTAGGTGCCAGTGCACTATTTTTTTATATTTTCAAACTTAAGTAAAATGCTCTATTAGCCAAAGTAAACCACCCCTAAATGGTCTCATAACATATAAATAACTATTTTTCTCTCCTACATCTCTTCTCTCTCTCAAAATTCTTCAACATAACTCAATTCAATTTGAGACAAAAATTAGCACTAATTTTCACAAAAACAAACATATACATTCATTCACAAACTAGTACAAGTACATATAACACTTATTTCTCACTCCAAATAGTCTCAGATGAGAAAATCTTCTAAATACAAACACTAAACAAACTAACATAAACTCCCAAAAACATTATTTAACTCTTAACACATAACACATTAAACAACGACTCTAATAAACAAACTTTAACATAGAACTTAATTTCATTCTTCATTTGTTGGGACAAACTCCAGTCTTTCATTAGTCTCTCCTTGGGTAATGGGAATATAAAGTTGATAAAATGGACTGTGGTGACAAGCTCTGATACTTCCTTCTTCAATCCATTTCTATTTAAGATACATCTCTTTATTTATTTTCTCTATATAACTAGTATGGCTGAATTGCATTTTCAATTATCATCCAATATGCTTTAGATGTGCATGAATCTCAATTACCTTTATTTCTAGTAAAGCCATGATAGTCTTAGTCTCAATTTTGTTGATCTTTAATTTTGTTGATCTTTTCTGATATTCATTAAATACTAATGGCTAAGAAACTGTTATACATCTCTTGTGCACTTTGACTAATGAATTTCTTCCGCATGGCCTCTTCCTTCTTCTTCAAATCCATCTCCCATGAAGACAACTTATCAAAATCTCTCTCTCTTGTAGACTTTAGGGCTGAAAATGATCTAGGGTGAATTTTCTTCACAAAACCCTTCTATTTATAGGCCTGAATCCCTCTAGTAACTCCTAGACATGTCCTAAAACTGCCTTCACACATTTTAGTCAACCAATTGGCAGTTAAATCTTCTAGAATCTGAATTTTGCACATGGTTTTTAACTCCTGCGCTTAAGCGCTGAATATTAGTGATTAAGCACCAGTGCCCAATTTTTCACCAGTCAACTTAACATCCAAATTCTCATATAAGCATGTCTAGATCACCAAATAAAGTCTTAAAATCATTACTAATACAAAATAGTCACAAAAATACTACCCTAAATTTTCTTAATCACACACAAACAACATTCAAAGAAAAACACACTAATAACTATGGGTTGCCTCCTACAAAGCGCTTGGTTTTACGTCGTCAGCCCGATGTAACCAGTGCTTATTCTGGTTTAAAACTTTCATCACAACAAATGGGTCCATCCACCTGGACTTAAGTTTGCCTGGAAATAATCTTAACCTTACATTATATAGCAAAACTTGTTGCCCTGGCTGAAAATTTTTAGTAAGAATCCTTCAATCATGCCACATCTTCATCTTTTCTTTATAAATCTTAGCACTCTCATAAGAATCGTTCCTTATTTCTTCAAGCTCATTTAATTGCAATAATCTTTTCTCACCAACATCTTTCAAATTATAATTGAACTCTTTAATCACCCAATATGCTTTATGCTCAGGTTCAACATGTAAGTGACAAGCTTTCCTAAATATTAGCCTATATGGGAACATTCCTATAGGAGTTCTGTATGCAGTTCTATAAGCCCATAAAGCATAGTCAAGTTTGACTGACCAATCAATTTTTGTTGGATTTACAGATTTTTTTCATAATTCTTTTAATTTCTCGATTGGATAATTCAGCCAAACCACTTGTTTGAGGATGATAAGAAGTAGCAATTCTATGATATATATAATATTTCTTTGATAATTTCTCCATTATGACATTCATGAAATTACTTCCGTAATAAGTTATGATAACTCTCGACATCCCAAATCTACAAAATAAGTTTGTTTTCACAAATTTTGTAACACTTTGAGCATCACATCGAGGTAAAGCAACAACTTATATCTATTTGGATACATAGTCCACTGCTAATAGTATATATGAATTTCCGAAAGATGGTATAAATGGTTCTATGAAATCTAATCCCCAAACATCAAATATTTCAACTTCTAGCATAAAATTGAGGGGCATCTCATTTATTCTAGAAATATTGCCTACTCGTTGACATTTATCACAAGTTCTTATATAAGCATTAACATCTCTAAAAATAGCAGGCCAATAGAATCCAGATTATAAAATTTTGTATGTTGTTTTATCAATAACAAAATATCCCCCAAAATCAGAATTATGACATTTTTGGATAATTTCATAAGTCTCTTCTAAAGATACACATCTTTGAATAATCAGATCATTTCCTTGTTTATATAAAAATGGGCCATCCCAAAAATAAGTCTTAGCTTCAAAAATAAATTTCCTCTTCTGTTGGTATGTCATTCCATAAGGTATAATATCACTTACAAGAAAGTTCATAATTTTGGCATACCACGAAACACGTGACTCATTAATTTTGAACAATTTTTCATCTGAAAAAATGTCCATTAATTTTTTTTTCAAAATAGAGTGGTTTTTCTAACTCAAGCGTTGACAAATGATCAGCAATTTGATTTTCAGTTCCCTTCCAATCTACTATTGTAAAATCAAATTCTTACAAAAGAAGAATCCATCTTATAAGTCTCGGTTTAGCATCCTTCTTTTCATTAGGTACTTAATAGCATAAAGATATGTATGCACTATGCAATGAGTTCCAATTAAATATGATCTCAATTTATCAAAGGCATATACTATTGTTAATAACCCTTTTCAGTTGTTGTATAATTAATTTTAGTTTCATTAAGAGTTTTACTAGCATAGTAAAGTACTTTGAAAATTTTATCATATCTGAAAATTTTATCAAAAATTTTATCATATCTTTGTCCTAAAACAACTCCAATAGCATAATCACTAGCATCACACATCAGTTTAAAAGGTTTTCCCCAATCTGATAAAACTATAATTGGTGCAGTGACTCATTTTTCTTTTAATAACTCAAAAGCTTTTAGGCACTCTTCATCAAATTTGAAAATTGCATCTTTCTCCAGTAAATGGCATAAAGGCTTAGCAATTTTTGAAAAGTCTTTAATATATTTCCTGTAGAATCTAGCATGTCCTAAAGACTCTTAATTTCCCTTACGTTTGTTGGATAAGGTAAAGTAGCAATCACTTCAATTTTATCAGGATCTACTTCCATACAATTTTCTGATATTTAATGTCCTAATATAATTCCTCCTGCTACCATGAATTAACATTTTTTCCCAATTAAGGACTAAATTTGTTTCTTCACAGTGCTTAAAAATTTTTGATAAATGTTCTAAACATGAGTCAAATGAAGTTCCAAACACTAAAAAATCATCCAAAAATACTTCAATCCCTTTTTAAATTAAATCATAAAAAATTGTCATCATAATGTAATCATGTTTTTTCTCTAAGATGTGGTATAAACTAAAGGGCATTCTTCTAAAAGCAAATGTACCATAAGGACTGACAAAAATTGTTTTCTCTCGATCCTCAGGAGTTATTTGAATTTGGTGTTAACCAGTATATCCATCCAGAAAACAAAAATATTTATGCCCAGCTAGTCTATCCAGCATTTGATCTAGAAAGGGAAGTGGAAAGTGATCTTTCTTAGTGGCAAGGTTTAATTTTCTATAATCAATGCATATTCGCCACCTTGAGACTTGTCTAGTAGGTATTAACTCATTATGTTCATTAACAGTCCCAATTACTCCTCCTTTCTTAGGAACACGGTGAATTAGACTAACCCATGTGCTATCTGAAATAGGATAGATAGTTCTAGCATCTAACCACTTTAAAATTTCTTTCTTTACAACTTCTTTCATAACAGGATTCAATCTCTTTTGAGGATCAACCCTGGGTTTGCAGTTCTCTTCCAAATGAGTTCTATGCATATCAACTGAATGACTTATTCCTTTAATATCAGCATTTAGTCGTATGGGTTATTTCTCCTAATCTAAATCTTTTAAATATTAATAATGGCAAAAGGTTAATGCTTGCACCTAAATCACATAAAGCTTTCCCATAATATATGTCTTCTATTGCACATCGAATTGTAAAGCTACCAGGATCTTTAAGCTTTTCAAGAAGCTTTTTCTTAATTATAGCACTGCACTCCTCACTAAGTGCAACAGTCTCATTATCTTCAAAATTCCTTTTCCTGTTGAGAATATCCTTCATAAATTTTACATAGCTTGTCATTTGTTCTAAGGCTTCAGCAATTGAAATATTAATTGTAAGCTTTTTAAAATTTTTTAGAAATTTTAAAAATTGCTTATCCAACTTCTGTTGACAAAATCTCTGAGGAAATGGAAGTGATAGTTTTTCTATCTTAAATTTAAGTGGAGACAAAGGAAGTTTCTTTTTAAACCCTACCTTCCAACTCTCTTCTGCTTCAAAGTTGAATGGTCTTTGCTTGCTCTTTATTCTGGTCTTTCAGATTTGTTTCAATATTAATATAAAGTGTTCCTTGGGATCTATTACTTAATGAATTTGCGATTTGTCCAAGTTGATTCTCAATATTTTTAATTGTAGCTCCTTGACTTTGTAACTGATTTCTCATTTGTACCACCACTTCTTCTATAGAAAAATTCTTCTCCTTAAATTGTAGATTACTATTGAAACTTGAAGGATAAGTAGATCTACAATTATTATTCCCTAGGTTTTTCCAGCTTCTCAATGGTTTACTTGATTGTTCACCCATTGCTGATTATTACCACCTATAGTATTATTCCAATTGAAGTTGGGATGGTTTTTCTAACCAAGGTTATAATAATTTGAATATGGATTATTATGCTTGTTATTTATGGCATTCAAAGTTTCTAATGATGTTTGAGAATCTACCATTTGGCCTAATGAATTCTCTTCAATCATAGAGATTAGTTGAGAAAATTCATTCCAAATTGGTCTAACTTACTTGAAATTGCAGATTTAATTTGCTAATATAGTAAATGCATTGTATTCATGAATATTGGTTATTTTCTTTTGATTTAACATTTTAGAAGGCCATTGAAAATTATTGGTAGCCATTTCTTCAATTAAAGCATAAGTGTCATGAATTGGTTTTGACAATAATGAACCTTTAGCAGCGGCATCGATAATAGATCTAGGAGATCCAGCTAATCCATTATAAAAAGCTTGAATTATTAACCGGTATAGCATGGTGTGAACACTTTCTTAAGAGTTCTTTAAATTTTTCAAATGCTTCATAAATAGATTCCCCTTCAAAATGATTAAAAGATGTAACATCATTTCTAAGCTTCACAGTTTTTTATGGTGGAAAAAATTTAGCAAAGAATTTTTGCACTAAATCACCCCAAATTCTGATAGATCCAGGTGCTAACGAATGTGACCATATATTATCTTTATCCCTCATGCTTTATCCCTCAGTGAGAAAGGACATAACCTAAGTCTTATGACATCATCTGATACACCATCATATTTAAATATAACACACAATTCTAGAAAATTTGCAAGATATAAATTTGGATCTTCAGTTGGTGTTCAGTTGGTGATCCCCTTAACTGATTATTTAATAACATTTGGATAATAGTAGGTATAAGTTCAAATGAATTAGCCACTACAGTAGGTTTTTGAATACTACAATGAAGTTCATTTACCGTAGGGTTGGCATAATCTCTTAATGGTCTAAATTCTTTATGAATTTCAGCATTTTGATCATTTTGGTTTGTCAATTCTGTAACTTTTTTAGATTTTTTAAAATTTTTAGCTTTATTGGTTTTTTTATTTTTTTAACAGTTCTTTCTAATTCAGAATCATAGGGCACTAATTTTTCAGAACCTGAACTACGCATACACTAACAAAAAATTAAAATGAAATAAAATAAAACAAACAATAGTAAAATAAAATACTATTATAAGATATTACTACAATAAATCTTAAAGTTTAAATAAGACTTTCTTAAATAGAAATTGACTTTAAATCAATTTTTGAAATCTTACCCGGCAACGGCCCCAAAAACTTGATCCCGACTATTTATATGCAACAATATAACAATGTATGTGATTATATTTTCACTTATATTTTCTTACTTTACAACAGTACCAAAAACTTGATCCTGAAAAAAAGAAGGATATATATATATATTGGGATACTACGCAAGTATACGTACCGTTATCAAGTAATATAGGACTTTTTTTATTAAGCCTCGAATATCAATCCCACTGGGAAATTGGCAATATGCAATATCAAACAACAAACTTCTATTTTAAAAAGACAATTACTTAAACAATAGATAATTTGATAGTAATTAAAATTCAAATCTTTTTGGTATTTTTGATATTTTGACAAAATAGTAACAACTTCTAAATAACTTGAGTTTATGTAAAAGAAAAGCACAGAATATGAAAATATATTTCTCCTTTTCATGAATCAGTAATAAGTATAGGAATTCTGTATACATATTGTGTTTTGCCAAATAGGAGCAATTATATTCTTTACCCTTACTAGAGATGCTATAAAAAACATAAGATAATTTAAAGTTTGAATAATTCTGAAGACCGACTAGGCAGGGAAGATACCAGCTCTCACTTTAGAGTTCCCTCGATTCCCTCCACCTGGGGGCTAACATATCGTATCAGAACCTAAAACAATAAATCAAGTTGAGGGCTTTAACATGTCACTCTAAAGTCCTCTAACTCTACACCCTTTAAAGATTATTTCCCTATTTATTTGCACTAAATCATATGAATTAAATTCTCATTCATACAACCTTATGTGATTCTTTCCAATTGTTGAGTGAGACAATACCAGCACGGTTCTTACATTTTCTCACAACAAATTTTAATAGCTAGATGGGCCAGATCAAGAAGTAAATGAATTGCATGGAATATTCCAACATTAAGGATTAATACTCTCCACAACTTCCTTCCAACACATTAATTACTTATCATTTTAAGGAGAAAAATAAAGAAAACTACTCAGAATCCATGGAGAAAAAAAAAACCACACTTTAGATTAAGGAAGAAATCATTGTCAAACCAACAACAAGTCTCAATTAACGCTTAAAACCAAAAGAAGTTTAAAAATAAAGATAAAAACTTATATCAAATCCTCCACCAAACTCTTGAAGTTCCTTTGAATCTCTTCTCTTTTACAACACTCTAAACTCTCAAAACAAAACTAAAAAAAAGGAAAAAGTAAATTTTGTGGTGTCTTAATCTGTCTACAAGATTCTCCACAATCTTCTCAAGACTCAGCACTCTCTCCCTCTTTAAGCACCCATCTCAAATGTCTCAACTTCCTTCTTTTATAAATTTCCCAAGAGGTGCCTTGGAAATTCTTCAAAATGTGTCCAAATTTGACAATGTTTCCTGATTCGATGTATTTTATAAGGGATGCCTCCTTTCACCAGTCTTTTAACCATATTTTGGTTTCTAGTGGTCATAACCACCATCTTTAGCCAATAGGTGCCTCAAATGTTCCTTCAAAATTCTACAAAATGAAGAAAACCGCCAAATAATTGCCTCTGGCGCTTAAGCGCGGGGCCTTCGTAAGAGCGGGGCCTTTGGCGCTTAGGTGTGGTCTTTTTTGTTTCACCGGCACTTAATCGTCGGATCTGACGCTTATGCGCCAAAACAATTTTGCACAAATTTAACATTTTTGCTCCAAATTTTATCTTTTTTCACTTCTTTTCGCATTTTTCAACTTTTTACTTGTATCTGAAAGAGAAACACACAAAAACTTTCCATTAAAGCGCAATATCACAAAAATAGGTATAAAAATGTGTCTAAAAACCCTGTATATTTTAGGTGTATCAGCTGCCTGGTGGATCTCAGGGCTTGGAGTTGGGTGCTAAAGCTTGTTGAGGTGGAGGGAAGAAAGGTTTCAATGGCCAATGGGAGTGAGCCAAGTCAGGGAGATTTAATTTTGGGTTTTGGCCATTTGTGGCTCCCTTGGGGTGGCTTTTTTCAGCGGCTAAGGTGGTGGCTGGCTAGATTTTGGTCACTTCTTGGCTTAGGGAGGTCAGGGAGCTGCTAATGATGGTTAAATCTTAAGGGTAAGTGATGATGAAGAGGGTATTTGAGTTTAGGCCAAATATGGGGTGAAATCCCTTAAATCATGGGACCATTGGTCCATATCTCACCTTGGCTCTCACCTTGGCTGGTTTTCACCTTGGCTGGTTTAGGTGGGTCTAGCCTAGGCCATATGGTGTACTTGGTCACTATGGAGTCATCAATTTGGTAGCTTAGGCATGGTTAAGTCAATTTTGGTACTTGGGTCCAATTTGGGTCAAAATGGTTAAAAGTTGGGTTTGGGTTGGGCTAGACATGACTTTGAGCCCAATTGATTGATCAAAATTGTGTAAATGATTTTCATTAAGATTTTTGGTGAAGGATTGAAGTAATTTTAAGTTCAATTGGAAGCTTAATTTGAAGGATTTTGGGATTTTCGTTAATTTGGGCATGTTGGACTAGACTTGGGTCTAGGTTGGGCTAAGGTTGGGGCTAAGTCCAAATTTATGGTTGGGAATGGTCTATAAGAAAATCATAAAAATTTTTCAACATAAATTTGGTCTCAATTTTGGGGTTAGTGCATTTAATTTGGTGGAATTTGGAGACATAGCTAATTTGGGGTAAATTTGGGGATTTTGAACTTGGGTTAAAATTAAAGAAAATTGAGGCTTCACCAAAGCCAATTTAAAGTTTAATTTGGTGTGTAGGAGTGTTATGAAGAGTTTAGGAATCAAATTGAGGTAAATTGAGTAGGCTCAATTTGGTGAGATTAGGTTATAGGGCCAAAATTGGGGTTTTTGATTTGGATCAAAATTAAGCTCAAAGCATGGGCCAATTAGTCTTGGATTTGGTTTGGATTGATCAAATGAAAGATGAATTTGAGTTTAGAATTAAAATTGAGGGGAATTGGGGCCAAATTGATGGACATTTGAGGTGAATTTGGGAAATTGGGCCTTTAAAGTCAATTTGTGGGTTTTGGTCAAAATGGTCAAATTGGCCAAATTGAGTTCACTTGAAGGGTCTAAATTGGTTTTGGAGACATTTTAAGTGATTTTGGAGGTTTTGGGAAAGTTTGGGGTGCCAAGGGTATTTTTGTAATTTTGGTAAATTTAGGTGGTATTTTGGTAATTTTGGAATTTTTGGGTGGATTTGGGAAATAGGCCAAGTTGGACATTTTTGGTAGAATTGGGGTGCCAACCAACATGTATGAGCTATGGAATAATGAATCCCCATTTGGGTCCTCTATGTACTGGTCTTAGCTAAACCCTAGCCTAGGGCTAGTGGGTCTAGGGGACCATCTACATGATTCTCCCAAAAGTTCAAGGGATCAAAGTCAAAAATTTTGGGTTTTAAGATTGTGAGGTGATTTTGGGTGATAGTGAGTGCAAGTGAGTGAACTAGCTCCAGACTAACACCCAGAGTCGACTTTAAGGTCAAGCAGTCCTATAAGGACCCTCCTTGAGATCCCTCATTCTGACCCCACCTACTAAGTGCTAGAGGTTAGGACCAATATGTGGAACTTCAAGTTGAGCAAAGAGAAGTTTAGATTTTCTAATGGTGAGGGTTCCTTTCTAGTATTCTAGGAATAGTCAACAGGAAAGTCCTATGGCTAGACCCTAGGCTACTAAGAGGGAAAACTAAACCTCAATCAAAAGTGAGGTCAACAATAAGAGAGATAAATGGTTTTAATTTGTCTTGTGATAAATATGAGCAATTTTAATTCTCTACCCTCAGTCAATTGTTATAGAGAATCGTTGTCTAATCTTAGGTGTAGTCTCTAAATCCATGGTTAGGTTGGGAGGATACTAGCTCTCACTCTAGAGCTCCCACTTCCCTTAACTCTCGCTTTAGTTCTTAAATACTAAGATCAAATTGGGTATTTTATTATGTCGCCCTAGAATCTTCAATTCTTCGCCCAGTGATATATATTTCTCAATTTATTTGCACCCAATTCCATGAACAAAACATTCCTTCATTGAATCAAATGTGCTTCTCACTTTGTTGTGAAACTCAGACTCTATTTCCCGGATAGTATGTTTCACAACAGATGTTAACATTTTAATTGGCCAAATCAAAAAGAAACTTAAGAATAGAGTGAAAAAATCATCATAATTTACTTTATATTTTAAAATTGACGCATCCAAATTATCTCTTCATTTCACCATATCTTAGAGTAGGGAGAAAGACAAAGAAAAGTAATCAGACCTCATGAGAAAGATACGACAAAATACAAATTTAATTAATAAAAGAAAGTTTATACAACAATAATAAACAAACATTACTTATCTTTAACTATTTCTCAAAGCAAATCCCTTGTAGCTCCTCTTGGACTCTTTCTCTCTTTACAATACTCTTGATTCTCTCTTCAAAGATGTAAGGAACAAAGATGTAAGGAAGAATCTTCAAAGATGTAAGGAAGAAGAAATCTCTCACTTCAGTCCCTCTCCAACAACTCTTAGGAGAAATCACACTTAGACTCACCACACTACACAAAACACACAATGGAACACTAAAGGAAACTCAGTGACCCACTAGCAGACCTTTTTTCTGATCAATTACTACTCTAAATAGAGCATATTGTCCGTTTTCCAAGAGTTGTATCAAATAACTCTTCAAAAAGCATCCAAATTCATCGAATCTTCTAGATTTTTGCCCTATATCGACTTTAGCGTTGTTGGTGCCCACGATGGCATCATCGGTGCCCGTGGCCCGAATTAAATTTGTGTTCTCTATCAAATGGCTCCATCGGCATCCATGTTGGCGTTGTGGGCACTAAGTATTTCTCTCCAAAATGCTATTTTGAGTCTAAATTTCATCTTTTTTTGCTTCATTTTTGCTCTAAGTGCTATAAATCATCAACCTAAAATAAAACATGAAAAATACCTTCCTTTAAAGTGTAATATCACAAAAACCTTTAAAGTGTAAATACCTTCCTTTAAAGTGTAATATCACAAAAAATGAGTATAAAATGTAGGTCTAAAAATGCATATATTTTTTGTGCATCACTCATTTAGAAGAAGTAGCACGAATTTCCACCATTTAGATTTCATCATACTCTTCCTCCATGTCATTGAGGAAGTTTCCCCTTGTGTCTGATGTCAACTGTCTAACATCAGTTCTCAATTTTTGTAGTTTTTTTTTCAATAGACGTAGGATCATCAGATTGAATAGTGGATTGTGTACCCACAACATCAGATATTTCCTTTGACGGGTTACGTTTCCATACATTATTTTTAAGTATGGGACGAGATGCCCTTAAATGTGTGTTATCGTGTTGTGGATAAGTATGATCTCCAGCTTGTAGCATTGGCACAAGTAAATTCATATTTGCAGATATTTCTTGGGACCTTAAAAGCAATTCATCGTGTGCTAGAGGAGAAATCAAACGATGTTTCATTTTATTTTTGACGGAAGGTGGGAGATGTCATTTTTTTGTAGAAGTAGTAATATTCATCATTCTAGGTCCCAAACAAAGCTTAGCAGAGACCCTAAATGTTGTTTGGCAGAAATCTTAGGAATATCATATGATTGTTTTTTCCTTAGAATTTTTTCTTTCATTTAAGGGGGAATAGCACAACCCATTTCATGCAAGGTTTGAACAATAGAGCATCCTTCCTTTTGAGAAAGTGTCTTAAACATAGAGGATATTATTGAAACAAACTATTCTTTTTCTTCGTGATCCTCTAAAATAAAATGGTCCTCATTGAGTCCCATTTCTTTAGATTCATTTGCTTCTACCATATTGATGTTATTTCTTCCTTTTCTTAAGTCAAATTGACTTTTGTTTCTTTGTTGAGTACGTGTTAATGGTATAGACTTGGAGCTGGACCCAATTTCAAATGTAGATGATGGATAGTTTTGTTCTTCGAGAATTTGCGGTCATTTTCATTAGTCTCGGTAGGAGAATCAACAGTGCTGATGAAGATAGACTTCAAAGTCCTTTTAAAAGTACTAACCTTCTTCTTTAAATTCTTTCTAAATGAAGTTTTCTTAAGTGGAAAAAAGTCTTGATTGGAATTTACATCAAAGTCAATTGGTGGTTCTATATGTGGAGGTTTTGTTCTCTAAATGGTCATTGGATAACTATTGAGTATTACTTTGAGTTCATCGAATCCAGTTCCATGCTTGATGAAGGTCCATTTGTAACATTCTATTTTACTGTTTGGTAGTTCTAATCCACCTTTGGAATATGAGAAGGTCAATTTCAGATCATCCATTATTTCTACATTTAAAAAAAAATAGTTTGTTATGTATACTAGGGAATTTCCTTTGTTCGGAAATTTTATTGTATGTTTGTTTTTATTTTTGTTATGTCAGTCATTTTTGTTTTGTGAATTTCAAAGTTTCTGACCCTAAAATTTATTCATTGCTAATGATTTTGGGATTGGGAAAGTGTCAATTTGATTTTTGTTCAAAATGAACAAGATATATTGACAAAAAGATGGATGTTTGGTCTTATAGGAAGAACATCATTTGAGAAAATTCTTTATCATTAATCAGAGATGGTGGGAGAAGAAAATCTTCAATAGAGTCGCCACTCTCCTATCACCGTCGGAACATGTCTATGCCCCTTCACTGCTTTGACGTTGGTGGATAGTCGACATCGCCAGTTTTCATTTTGTTGTTATTGTTGTCGTTGTTATGGAGTCACCAACTTCTTACCTCTACCTTTTACTGGAGTAATCCTCGTCATGATGCTTAGGGTAAATGATATTAGGAACAAATATATATATGGAGACTTTTATGAGGATATATATCCGCATCTTTAAAGTATGTGATGGAAATATCTTAAAGATATAATTGCAAAAAAATCCTTATGAAAGTTGGTAACTAGAGAAATTTAATTTCTAGGGTTATTTTCTTCCTATAAGGGCAAGCCCTTATAGTTAATTACATCTTAAATAGTAAAAACCATTTAAGAAGACAGAAGACCCCCGATTAAGGAAGACCCCCGATTAAGATTAAACAAATGTTCTCAGCAAATATGTCTACATTTCACTTTGAAGCTAGAAGAGTCTTAAAGATTCTAACAATCTTATAAGTCAATGTTTAGTTGTCGTTCATCCTTTGTTCCCAATCTTATGCACTTTTTTCGACAATCAGTTTCAAGTTTTGAATAACCCTGCAAAGGAAAGTTAATAGAGATTTATATTTTTTGTCTATTGATTTAATTTTTTTTTAATTTTTAATATTTAGACAACCCGATCAAGATGTCTGTGGCTTCGTAGTTCTGGGGTTGTCAGGGTATTCAGATCTGCTTAGTATGAATAATGATTAAACCAGGACCGGAAGAATCTTGTTAGCAACCACAGATTGTGTTGTCCAAGAGAACTTCATAGATCTGAACACTGGGGTTTAAGTTGCATTCGGTGATCTTTGTTCATTAGGGTTCAATTTAAGTTTTTGTATCTTTTTCGGATTTTAGGGGTTGGAAAATTTTAGGTTGCTTACAATTTATTAACCGATTAAATTTTGTAATTTTTGTTATTTATTTTTTTTTAGGATGACATGATCAGGATCCAATAATTCTGTTGTCCCAGGTCATTAAGTTTGTAGTTTGATTAATCACAAATGACAAGAAGATATTTTGTTAACAACCATGGATTATCTCCTCCAAAATATTCTCTCAAACCTGGTTGCATTTTTAGGTTTATGTTTAAGTTTTAATGTCTTTTAGAATGATTTTTATGTCATTTGATTCTTAACCCAAGGTATCCTTGATTAAGGTAAAAATATGCTTCATTTCTCTTGAGAAATAAAACCATACTAAAGCTTCAAATACTTGGCTTGAGATTTTATCTTTAGAATAATTCAATTTGAATTAATCTAAAAAAAGTTTTTCATGCAATTTGATTTTAACCTTGCTTTGGCTAATTTTCCTTCAAATCATTTTTAAGTTAGGATTGTCCCAAATTAATTCAGGTTAGTTTGAAGAAATTCAAGTTCAAAATAACTAAACTTAAATGAAAGTTTAAGTTAATTTAAACTTTTTTTTTTGAATCTGAATGAGATTTAAATCAATTCTAGACTCAAAATTCATTTTTGAACTTAGAATATTTCATTATGGATAAACAGAGTTCATCCAAATGCTCCAGTTGAACTTAAGCTAAGTTTGGTTGACTTTTTAGTTCAATTGAAAGGAATTTAAAGTGAGATAATTTCCTTTATTCTAAGTTAGGTTGGATTATATCTAATTTAGACATAGGTATAATGTGTATGAGTCCTAATTTTCTGTCGATTTAACTAAGTCAAATGTGATTAAGACATAGTTAATTCATGAAGATTGAGAGTACTTGGAGCCAAACTTAGGTTCAATGTAGATTGATCCTATATATTTAGATTCAAATTCATATTTAAGTTCAATTTAGGTTGAACTTAAGGGTTAAGTTTAATTTGAGTTAAACTTAAAGGATTCGTCTAAGTCCAATTTGGTTTGGACTTAAGCTTAGGTTTAGTTTGGGTTTGAACCTAAGAGTTAAATGAGTTAAGTTTAATTTATGTTAGACTTAAAAGATTGGACTAAGTACACTTTGGTTTGAACTTAGGCCTAGGTTCAATCTGGGTTTGAACCTAAGAGTTAAATGAGTTAAGTCTAATTTAGGTTAGACTTAAAAGATTGGACTAAGTCCAATTTAGTTTGGACTTAGGCTTAGGATCACTTTGGGTTTGAACCTAAGAGTTAAATGATTTAAGTCTAATTTAGGTTAGACTTAAAAGATTGGACTAAGTACACTTTGGTTTGAACTTAGGCCTAGGTTCAATTTGGGTTTGAACCTAAGAGTTAAATGAGTTAAGTCTAATTTATGTTAGACTTAAAAGATTGAAATAAGTCCAATTTAGTTTGGACTTAGGCTTAGGATCAATTTGGGTTTGAACCTAAGAGTTAAATGATTTAAGTCTAATTTAGGTTAGACTTAAAAGATTGGACTAAGTCCAATCTAGTTTGGACTTAGGCTTAGGTTCAATTTGGTTTGGAACCTAAAGATTAAATGAGTTAAGTTTAATTTAAGTTAGACTTAAAAGATTGGACTAAGTACACTTTGGTTTGAACTTAGGCCTAGGTTCAATTTGGGTTTGAACCTAAGAGTTAAATGAGTTAAGTCTAATTTAGGTTAGACTTAAAAGATTGGACTAAGTCCAATTTAGTTTGGACTTAGGCTTAGGATCACTTTGGGTTTGAACCTAAGAGTTAAATGAGTTAAGTCTAATTTAGGTTAGACTTAAAAGATTGGACTAAGTCCAATCTAGTTTGGACTTAGGCTTAGGTTCAATTTGGGTTCGAACCTAAAGATTAAATGAGCTAAGGTTATGTTCAATTTAGTTGAACCTAAGGCTTAGGGTTAATTAAACCTAATTTAGTTAAGGCTTAATAAATAATTAAGTCTAATTTAGATTATACTTAATTATGATTTGAAGTTAATTTAGCCCAGTTTAGTTAAGGCTTAGGATTGATTAAACCTAATTTTTTTAAGTTTTAATGGGTAATTAAGTCTAATTTAAGTTATATTTAATTAGGCTTTTAGATTTTTGATAAAGCTTAATGGATAATTAAGTCTAATTAAAGTTAGACTTAATTAGGATTAAGATTGATTAAGCCTAATTTTGATAAGGCTTATGATTGCTTAATCCCAATTTGATTAAGGTATAATAGATAAGTAAGTTTAATTTAAGTTAGACTTAATTAGGGTTTAAGCCTAAGTAACGCTTGAGATTTATTAAACCTAATTTGGTTAAGATTTAATATATAATTAAGTCTAATTTAGGCTAGACTTAGTTTGGGTTTGGATTGATTAAGCCTAATTTTGATAAGGCTTAGGATTGATTAAACCTAATTTATGTAAGGTTTAATATATAATTAAGTCTAATTTAGGCTAGACTTAATTAGGGTTTAAGCTTGATTAAGCCTAATTTTGATAAGGCTTAATGGATAATTAAGTCTAATTTACGTTAGACTTAATTAGGATTAAGATTGGTTAAGACTAATATTGATAAGGCTTAGGATTGATTAAACCAAAATTGGTTAAGGTTTAATAGTTAATTAAACTGAATTAGGGTTTAAGCCTAAATTAAGTAAGTCTTAAGATTGATTAAACCTAATTTGATTAAGGTTTAATAAATAATTAAGTTTTTTTATGTTAGACTTAATTAGGGTTTAAGCCTAATTTGGGTAAGACTTAAGATTGAATAAACCTAATTTGGTTAAGGTTTAATATATAATTAAGTCTAATTTGGGTTAGACTTAGTTAGGGTTTAGATTGATTCAGCCTAGTTTTGATAAGGCTTAGAATTGATTAAACCTAATTTGTTTAAGGTTTAAAAGATAATTAAGTCTAATTTAGGTTACACTTAATTAGGGTTTAAGCTTGATTAAACCTAATTTTGATAAGGCTTAATGGATGATTAAGTATAATTTATGTTAGACTTAATTAGAATTAAGATTGATTAAGCCTAATTTTGATAAGGCTTTAGATTGATTAAACCTAATTTGTTTAAGTATTAATAGATAATTAAGTTTAATTTAGGTTAGACTTAATTAGGGTTTAAGCTTAAATTAAGTAAGGCTTAAAATTGATTTTAGGACTAAGATGAGTTAGACCCAAGGATTAGGATTAGATTAATCCTAAACATTTCTAATCCTTTAAAATAAAGGATTAACAATGACAAGCCTAGTTTAGGATTTTAGGCTAGGATAAAATTTTTTTTAACATTTTTTCCCCTCAATGTCTAAAGTATCATTTCAAATTTATTAAAGGTTAGAAATTGTTACTTTAGAGTTTAAGTTCATTCCCCTAAATTTTCTAACCAATTTCCAATTTTTTTTTATTTTTTATAATTATTTTTAAAAATAATTATAAAATATGGTGAAAATTGGTGAATTTGGCTTTGTGGATTTTTCCTAACCTTGGAAAATTAGGAAATGT
The DNA here is from genome assembly GCF_001263595.1 of Phalaenopsis equestris. Lineage (NCBI taxonomy): Eukaryota > Viridiplantae > Streptophyta > Magnoliopsida > Asparagales > Orchidaceae > Phalaenopsis > Phalaenopsis equestris. The sequence goes on along the minus strand of NW_018165266.1, from coordinate 457,700 downwards.
CCACAAGAATAAAATAATTCATCCCTGAAAATTTTATCAATTTTGGAATTATAATTAATTTTTAATAATTAAATAACTCCAAAGAGTAATTAATTAATTAATTATTAAATATATATTATTAATTTTCAATTTTATTTAATAATTTTCTCCTTGTTTTCCTGAATCCAAGGATATTTTTTGTTAATTTTTATGATTTTTCTGCATTTAGTTATGCATTTTTGAAGTTTTCTGATCTATTAAATAGAAAAAACACATATTTTCCTATTTAAACATGAGACTGCCCCGTCATCCTCGGCGATGTTGAAAGCTTGTGCGACATTATTTGATTAGGCGCCTTTCCACGTAAGCATCTGAGCTGGCAACGATCTAGTGTTTTCTTCGTCTGCAGTTTCGTCAGTATGATTTAGTCATGGCCGTCCATTTTTTATACATGAAAATGGACGACACAGTTCATCGTCCTCAAGAGATGATTAACTGACCACCGTTCGTGATTAATTCATAAGATCTTCGTTGATTCTTCATCAAAATTGATGATTTCTGTTTCAAAGCTTCATCGAAGCCAAAGGAACATATCCATACAATTTTATAGGCATGATGTAATGATTTGCTTTGCAATGTTCCAAACCCGAATGTAAAATTAGGGTTAGAGGTTCATAACTCGGCCCAATAGGTGTGGCCTCAATTGGGGTTGATTGGATTGTTCGTAAAGACATTGCGATGCTCCTCCTAGGTTCAATTTGGAATTAAATTGAGCCTATGTATATCCTTGATGGAATGGTGGCTTTGTTTCAGCTTAGAATGGGTTAGAGACCTTAAGAAGGCTCAATTTCAATGGGAAATGTCTTCTTAAGGTTCAAGGAAGCTTTTGGGAGGTTTTATTTGAAGCTTTGTCAAAGTTTTTCTTATACCCAAAATTTACCCAGGAATTGGGATAAGAAATTTGGGTTTCACAGAGATTTTGAGGCCTTCAAAAAATGGGGGACCAACTGCCTATGTCTTGGAGGAGATTTTCTCTCTTGAAGGCCAAAGGTTTTGAGGCTTGGATAGGGTTATTCCTCTTATGGGGGTTCTTGGGTTTGCCCTTTTAATAACCATTGGAGGCTTGGATGTGGTCAAATTTGTCTTAGGGAAGATCCCCCGACTCCCCTGAGATGTTTTCCTAGATCAGAGGGAGAACTTATGAAGAGAATTGTTGTTTTGGCATGTTTGTCCATGTTGGCTCCAATGGAGGAGGAGGGAGAAATCAATGGCTTTTGGACAATAGAGAGAGGAAGAGGTGGGGTGATTGAGCTTGGAAGCACTCCTCCTTGACCCAAGCATGAAGGGACTTGGGTTTCTTGGACTAAAATGCCAAGGAGGAGGTGGGGGGGTAGGTAGAAATGACTTCCTTTGTCCCTTTTCCCTTATTTATTTTTTCTTTTCTTTTATTAGTCATTTTAATAATGCATGGGTCATTTAAATCCATGGTGGGTTAGTGTAGGTCATAGATGACCCATTGGGTCATGGGCTTGGGCCATGGGCTAAATGTTTGGGCTTTAAGCATAAAATTAGGGTTTGGGCCTAAATCTAAGCTAAATGGGTCTTAAGTTCATTCTTTCAATTAATTAATTAATTAATAATTTAAGAGAATGAAAAATTGACCAAATTGTCATGAGTTGACCAGGGTTAACCTGGGTTGATTATTTGGTGGGTTTGTCCCTTTTAGGTTTAAAAGGACAAATTAGGGGTTTGATGTGAAATTTAGGGTTTGGAAAAGTTAAGAAGGCCATTAATGAGGTTAGAGAACACTTTAGGCGGATCCCCTTCCTAAGATAATTTTAATGGTCATTATGGCTCCTAACATTTTCAAGCTTGACCCAAGTGGCCTAGAGTATACGTACCCTTAATGGTCAATTCAATTATTCACTTAGTCAAAGCTCTAAACCCACTCAGCCAAAGAGTTTGGGTTTGAGCTCATATAAGTAATATAGATTGACCTTTTCAAAAGTGAGGTCAACACTCTTGTTATGAAGTAGTGGCATAAGTGAGAAAATCTATTTTATAATAGAAAAATTTTAATTTCTATGTGATGATTAATATCTCCATTGCTTCATTAACCCAACATACTGGCCATATGTTATGTTAAAATCAGTTGTAAGTTTAAACTAAGACTCGGAAGATTAGTGCTTCATAACTTGCGTGCACTCACACTATCCGGTTTGCTATGGTGAAGTAGTTTAAGCGGCAATGCTAAGTTAGGAGAATATTCGTTAATTGGGTGTAAATTGGTGTTTCTAGGGTGACTTGCTAGATTCTTTTCAATTTGATCTACAGTTTGGGAATTAAGGTTATGTTAGTCCAAAAGAGAGGACACAGTGGGTAATCTAGAAGTGAGAGGCTGGAACATATCCAACATAACCAAGAATTTGACAGCTTAACTCTAGGTGAGCCAATGTTCTTTATGCACTCGGAAGAGAGTAAGGAATATGTTTGCTCCTATTGTCACTGCTACATTAAATTCTAAGCATTTCATTCCTACACCTTACCTAGGTCATTACATAAGAAAGGAAGTTGTTACATCTCAAATTCACCAAACAAATTTATCTAGTTAGGCTTATCTTTAGATTTAGGTTTGTACTTAAGAGTAGTTGTTAGAAAAACACCGATTATCAACATTCCATACTAAGACATCATAGTAGTAGACTAGAATTAGCTTAAGGGATTTCTTAGCTCGCTTCTCTATGGGATCGATACTCTGGGTTTTAAAGAATTTCCTATATTAATTGAAATAATACGTGCAGTTGCGTAGAACCTTAGTGTGCAAACGATAAATCAAATTCTAAACTTTATAACATATCTGTTTTGCACACTAGCAGCCTAAAGAAACCATGTCAAGTTTTTGTCCAAGAAACTAAATAACTGCGTTATTGCGGGTCGGGTCATTTATCATACGTAAGCTCTCCACATTTTACTTTTTCTCTTGTCTGTCTTTGTTGTCCTATGTTCGTCTATTCCGGTTTTTCTATTCTTCTGGTCATTTACACAACCCAGAAAAGAGATTCATTCGAAGAAGGGAATTATAAGATGATCGACAAGCTGACAACTCCTTTGAAAATAAAAAAAAGAGAAAAAAAAACAAACTAAAACAAAGTTAAGTTTTACATTTCCATAGAAATGTAAGTTGAGATTTCATGTTTTATATGAAAATGTTTGTTGGATGAGTTAAATTTTACATTCACATGAAAATGCAAGTTGGATGAGTTAAGTTTTACATTTATAGACAAATGCGAGTTTGAATTTCATATTTTATAAGCAAATACAATTTATGATTTCATGCTAGTTATAACCTTAGGGTAACCTATAATTTGTGGCTAATGTTTATATGAGAAAAGTTTAATTCCATAAACTAAGTGAGGGAGGGAGCATAACAACTTATTTTGTGAAATATTAATTTAAATGGTTTAATTTTGTTTTAAGAGGATTTTTATTAGTGTAGGTTAGAATTTCACTTAGCAGAATTTTGAATGTTAAGGAATTCTTCCCTAAACCAAAAGAAACAAAATAAATTATTGGGGTTTCAAAATTTTTTGTTTTATGAGATTCTAGAACCCACAAGTTATAGAATGTTAAATTGGAGGTTCTAAAATTAAAGTATTTAATATGTTGGCTATACCCGTCCAAGAGCAAAATAGGCAAGATATCCAATGGATGAAAAGTATTTTGGTCTGTAAGGGATATAAACACACTACTGATATTTAAAGATAAAATTATCAGAGAAGTAATCCCTAGTAGAGTCACACGAAAAAAAAATAATTTAATTTGTATTCATTATATATATTTTTAATATTTAAATTATTTGAATAATAAAAAAATGACATAAAAAATAATATATTATTTGAAAAGATATAAATATCACTTTACAATGGATTTAATTACTCAAATGAATAATCTTTTTAATAATTAGTGGGTCAATATTTATGTTTAAAAAATATTTTCTCTATCGAACCAGAAAGCTAGATAGGATTCAAATTAATCTGCATTACAAATTTTCTAAAAAAACAAGCCATTATAGTTCATTGCACTTTGAGAGAGAAAATCTCTAAAGAAAACCGTTAGTTAAGGTTGAGGTTAAGTCTTTAAAATTTTAAAGCTTATTTTTCATTATTGTTTTTTTGAAATTCAAATGGAAAGAATATGTGGAACATTTATTATCAGAATTTAAAGGAGAAAAGTTATAAGTGTTTAGATACTGAGAAACTTAGTAGCACTTCTACTATCCTATGGTTGGGATTTAATTATTTTTTAAATTGAAAGATTTATTTATTTAAGTTGACATTTCTTTTTCGAAAATTAGGGTTTATATCATAATAATAGCATATTTTAAGAAAGCCTAAGAAATGAGGACTTGTCATAGTAAGATGAACAACCTCACAATCCTAAAACTAAATGTAAGGTCTATTTAACAAATAGAATCTCAAACTTAGTCTAATGAGATAAAAGCAAACATTTAATTAGTTATGATGTATATATATATATACATACATACATACATACATACATACGATATTTTCTTAGTTCTTGTAATATTATTTTTTGATGTTTAAGGGTAGACAAATTCTCGTAACATACATCTGAATAGTTGAACCATTTTAATTAGGCTAGGCCCTATACTTTTTTCCTTTCGAATTTACCACATAAAAATCCCAAATGTCTCATTTATCAACCCTTTCTTTTATTTATGTATATGCTGGATGTTCGTACAATACTAAAATGCTGATATATGCCGCAAATTCTCTAACACTAATAACACTACAATTATAACATTATGCATTTCTTATAGGCAACAATCATTCTTTAGCAAATCAAACACTAGAGTTGTATTTTGAAGGTTTAGAAAGTTTTAGTTTGTATTAGAGTAAATTATAAATTAGGATGTTAGATATGTAAATTAAGAAGAATTGGGTGGTATGTATGTGCATTCTCCCATATAATAATAACTCTTAAACATGTCAATAACAAGCAATCAGATTGTGCCACCTACCATGACGTTTTGGTTGATAGAATTTCTAAGACCTCTGGGATCAGGTATTTGATATTCTTAGACATTAGATTCAGGATTCAAACTTTTTGGAGGTATGGAATTGGAAAAAATATTACATCAGTACTACGCACGTAGAGTAACGTGCGTACCCAATGAAATCACGCCACAATACCCCGCGCGACCCAGAAAAAAAAACGGCGGAGTAAAACTGGAATATTCCCCCACCCGGTGTTATTTATGTGTTATTGTGTGTTATTCATATGTTATTGTGTCCTGTGAATATTTTTGGTGTTTTAATAACACAATAACACATGAATAACACATGAATAACACACAATAACACAAGAATATCACGGGAGAGAATATTCCCCCGTGTTACCGCGCCGTTTTTTTCTCTGTTGGAAATATCTCGTGTTATTCAAGTGTTATTGTGTGTTATTCATGTGTTATTGTATCCTGAGAATATTCCTGGTGTTATAATAACAGAATAACACATCAATAACACATGAATAACATGCAATAACACATGAATAACGCGCAATAACACATGAATAACACAAGAGAGAATATTCTCCGTGTTACTGCGCCGTTTTTCTTACTCCGCCGCACGAGATGTCGTGGTGTGTTTTGATTGACTGCGCACTTAAAAATAACGTGCGTAATAATGATGTAATATTTCTTCATGGAATTGGGGTATGAGGCATTGTGCCAAGCCAGAACCGGTTTCAGTTAGACTGTATCTACGGACTCCGGCTTCCCGAAAGGCGCAAACGTGAAGAAACTGTCCGCTTTCCGCTCGCGAACCAGGACAGTCAGACAAGAGCAGTCGATTGGCTCGGACCGCTCTCCACCTTCAGCGCCACCGTTGGTGTCTCATACAGATCGCCGTCGTAATCGCTCTCCGTGGCCGCCTCTTAAATAACTCGCTCATCATAGGGAGGAGATGCCGAGGTCAAGCCCGCCAAAGCATCGACATGACGGTACCTCGCCACTACCCCTCGGCATGGATTGGAGCCCGCCCCCAAGGAAATGGGTATTTTCTGTTCTCTAACCCTTTTCTGTCGCTAGTTCTGGATTTGCGATCTTCTTGGAAATTCGGTCCTTAGCTTGTTTTTATTGAGGACAATTTAAAACGAATTGAATTACTACTAGTGCTATTTGTTCCTTGTAAATTCAGGGAGTGGATTTTCGGTGCCTATATGAAAGAAGGCGAGCTTGATGGTTATGGTTCAGGAACGTTTGTTCTTTTTTGATTTTGCTATTGCTTGCATTCTTTTTGCATCGACTAGGGATGTTGAATTTGTTGTATAAATGTGTTATAGTTACCCAGATCTAAAGATCGGTGGGTTGGGCGTCCTGGTCCCTGCAATTTAACGGCAGTGTTTCTAATTATTTCCGCAGTAGACATTGCATTCCTTAAATTTAACTGTGAGTGTTGTTTTTTGGCTAGTATTATAATTGGGGTGAAGGCACTATCAATTGAAATTCTATCCCTTGAATTTGAAGATCTCAAGCTTTCAAGTAGTGCCATTAAGAAACGGTCTATCTTCCTTGCTGATCTAGCTTTGATCATAGATCTAATATTGGTTGTTAGAAAATAAATGTTGATGGCAAAACAGCATTTCCATAGCTTCCAGCAGAATGTACTTCACAATGTAATGTGAGTTAAGAATTTCCATAAATAGATCCTTGTTTGTTATTGCCACGCATTATCACAATCCGCTCATCATGGCTGGAAGATTTCGACATTGACTTGAGCGGAGAGACAAGTTCATAAATTTATGGTTATTTTGATTAATATATTACCATCAAAATAACGATATTTACCTAAAATATGCTCAGAGCACTAAAAGCCTATGACTTTTTTTTTAGCTCATGTACAGACCTGAATGTGATAGGTCTTGAACACAAGATTTTGTAGTTGAAGATAAAAGAGTCAACTACTAGAAGAAGTGGGTTGCACTAAAGGCCGTGACATTCAAGTAATTTCTTCACCAAAAGAATAATTGTAACCAACCTATTACTATTGTCTTCATAAGAATAAATATGAATTTCTAATAAATCAAATAAAAAACTCGCTAAGGTGTAAGTATCAGGTATAAAATGTTATCAATAATGTAGCATGATTAACAAATCATATTCTCATAATAATCATAACCATTTGTGCCAAGTTAAATCAATCTCATATGACATGAAGTATTAAAAATGGTAATTAATCTATAATGATTTTTGTATATGGATTTCACAATTAATAATGTGAAAATGATAGTCAATGCATTCAAATGCTAAAATATCATAGACATCCGTACCATACATATTTATGTACCCAAAAATAACTCATCAATGTCATTGATTATAATTTATAATATTATTGTCTATCATTGTAATTTCCTCAAACTAGAAGAACATTTTTGCCAATGGAGTCCATGGACCCTAAAAGGGTCATCACTTAAGCATTTTGTTTATGGAGAAACTTTTGCATAAGCTTGTGTTCTAAATTGGAATATAAGTTTAATCAACATTTTCTTATTTTTTTTTAAAGCATTATTCCAGACTCATTTCTTTCCACTCTAGTGAATAAGATTCATAAACCTAACCATAAAAACTAAAGATACAACTCATGACCATGGCCCATACTTTCGAATGAAATCATAATTAGATATAAATTATGTACTTTTTCTCTGTTCTCACCCTGACACAAAATTGTGGATGCCATCTGAGTCATTGTACACCAATAGATTAAGTGTAATAAAAATCCAAATAGCATTTATTTTGTATGAATGGCCATGGTTTAGATTCTATTGCTGAACTTCTACTAGCCATTTTCATGTACCTTTTCAAATTTCAAAGTATAACTTTTCCTGTTCTGGCTCGTATGTCTCATACGTATTTGCAGGAGGGAAGAAACACTATTTGGCCGCATGATTCCAGAACAGGTTGGAGTTACTGTGTCATGGTCCCTTCATGGATGGTTGAAACTGCATCTGGACGATCAAATGATACCTTATTGAATCCAATAATTGTAAGTTTTCACTTTGTTTTCATATACAGATAATAATGTTAATATGAAATAATTTATTGCATGCTGTTTTGAAGCTAATGAGGACCTCTTATCTATTAATATTTTATTGAACCTCAATGCTTAGAACTCCAAAAAGTAGGGTTGAAACAGAGATGGGATTAAAATTTGTACTTTATGAGCCGCACATTCTTCATTCTATTATATGGATACTTAAATATGATTTTCTTAGGCATAATTATGATAAAATGCCATTTTCTCCATCCTTTTTTTATTAATATTGAGTTTCTTAGTGCCTGGTTAATTTCTGTAGGAGAGAATTTCAGTTTCATGAAACGAATTTACTTTTTACCCGACTGTTTTCTTATTCAATTGTTTGTTTGGCATGCATCAACCTGCTTTACTAATTTGTTTTTGGTGTCGAATCTTTTTACTTTTACATATAGCATATAGCATGTCAAACCATGTTAATTTTAATTGCCTATGCTCCAGTTCTGCATTATCTGTATTATTCTAACTGAGTTACATGGTACTTGAATATGAATATAGGTTGGAGTTACATAAAGGCTATATGTCGAGCAGCAAAAAATTAATTTCTATTGACAAACTTCAATTTCTTGCTCGTTGACCATGGCTTCTTTTAAACTTGAATTTATATTTGTTTAAATCTTTGGACACAAATTTTAATGGAAAATAAATGCTTGGAGTATCATCGAAGTAATGTGGCTGAAGTTGACTATTGTCAAAGTTTCTTTTTGCTTTTCTTAAATTAATTCTAGTATTTCCATCCATAAAGTTTCCAAACATTATCCTAGAAGTATGATTATCATTCATTTTTTGTACAACTATCTTAAAAAAAAGTTTATATTGTGACTAAGGGTTTGTTTGGGGAGTTAAAAGTTTTTGGCAACTAAGGATTCATTTGGGGAGGCTCCAACTTTTTGTAAATTTGGTTGTAAAACTCAGGTATTTTGATAAACTATAGTATTTTGTACAACTAAAAATTCAACTTTTAGTGATCTTTATAACAGATTAGATGCTAAGGAGGGTGAAAAATATATGTATAAACTAGCCAAACAAAGAGAAAAGAAGAATAAAGATTTAACTAAGTAAAATATATTAAAGATGAAAATCAAAAAGTGCTTTTCTTAGAAAAAATATTTAACATAGGTGGGTGAGTTATTTTGATAAAATTTTTAATGAAGTTTCTGAAAATGCGATCGACCTTAATGATCTTGATATCGTTAATAATAATAAAACGTTTCATTTTTATTGTCACATTAGTAAAAAAGAAGTTGAGGAGCCTTTAAAGAAAACCAAGGGTGGAAAGTCTTTAGGACCTGATAATATCCCAACTGAAGTGTGAAAATTTTTAGGAGATTTGAGAGTTTCTTGGCTTAATAAACTCTATAATATTATTTTAAAAACTAAAAAGATGCGTGAGGAGTGGAGGAAGAGTATTTTGGTAAGAGTATGAGTGGAGGAAGAGTATTTTGGTCCCCATTTTTAAGATTAAAGGGGATGCACAAGACTGTGCTAATTATAGAGGAACTAAGTTGATGTGTCATACTTTAAAATTATGGGAGAATGTAATTGAACATAGGTTAAGACGTATTACAAAGATTTCAAAGAT
>NW_018165266.1:420894-447918 GCF_001263595.1 Phalaenopsis equestris | reverse complement strand
CAGGGAGGATCTACATTTGATTTTTATTGATTTAGAAAAAGCTTACGATAAGGTTCCAAGAGATATCCCTTGGAGAGTTCTTGAGAAGAAATGAGAAGAAAGGTAGAAGAAAGGTGTTGATATGACTTATATTCAAGTCATTAAAGATATGTATACTAGAGCTATTACTTGTGTTCAAACTAAAGGAGGATTGACCAATTATGTTCCTATTTTTGTTGGATTGCAACAGGGATCGACTTTAAGCCCGTATTTTTTTGCTTTAGTTATGGGTGATCTCACTGGACATTTACAGGAGGATGTACCTTGGTGTATGCTTTTTGCTGATGATATCCTTCTCGTGGATAAGACGAGAGAAAAAACTCAAGAAAAACTTGAATTATGAAGGTCTACATTGGAGTTTAAAGGCCTTCGTTTGAGTAGAACTAAAATTGAATTCATAGAAGTAATTTTAGTAGTAGTAGCTCTAGTGGCAGAAGTATAACTTTGGGTAATCAAATTATTAAAAGATGTGAACGATTCAGATATCTCGGGTCTGTTGTTCAAACCGATGGTGCTATATATGAGGATGTTAATAGTAGAATTCAAGTTGGTTGGTTGAAGTGGAGGAATGCTTTGGGCCTTTTGGGCCTTTTGTGTGATATTAAAGTACCGCTTAGACTGAAAGGAAATTTTTTTTTTTTTTAAGATGGTGGTGAGACCGTGAGACCTGCAATGCTCTATGGTGCTAAATGTTGGCCTTTAAAAGAGAAGCATAGTACTTCGTTAAGTTTTGTCGAGATGAGAATGATTAGGTGGATGAGTGGCTTTACACTTAGAGACAAAATGCGAAATGAATATCTTCGTGATATGGTTGGTGTAGCTCCAGTGACGGACAAAATTAGAAATAGTCGTCTTAGATGGTTTTGTCACATTAAACATCGAGCATATGATGATTCGATTAGGAGAGTAGATGTTTTAGATTCGACTTATGTTAAGAAAGACAGAGGTAGACCCAGGAAGACATGGGCTTATTGTATAAAAAATAATCTTAATTTATTAGAATTAAATGAAAATATGACACTAAATAAGACGCAATGGAGAAAAATGATTCATGTAGCCAACCCCACGTAGTGGGATTAAGACTTTATTGTTATTGTTGTTGTTGTTGTTGTGGTTGTAAAACTCTGGAAGGGAAAACTTCTCTCTATAATGCTGTGATGAGAATTTTAATTTTTTTTAAACTAAAAAGTCAAATAACATTTTTCTTATAGCCACCACACTTGAATAGATTTGGTTGCAAAAAATAGTTTCCTATAATTTTTTTTTTACGAAGCAACTAGAAAACAATTTCTGAAATAGACTTGTGATGAAGGTTTGAAACACAACACATACAAAAAACTGTCCTAAACATATCCAAAATTTATTGTCCAACCTGTACTATTTTGGATGATACTTTTTGTTGTTCGGTTTGTTTTTGTAGTGTTAGGAAATTTGATTCAATTTTTGCTTGCTTGGGAGCTGAATTTATTTTTTGTTTCTAGTTGAGTTTTGATTCTTTCTATGACATTAGAATCGAAAAGTTTGTGAATTAGGATCTATGATCAAGAGAATTGTGATAAAAGAGGGAATATCTAGATATTATTTTCATACCAAACACTATCAATTTTCTCCCAACATCTTTAAAGTTGTTTGTGGTGACTATATTAATAACTGGGTTTCTCTTAATGCACTTGACAACTCTGATGGATTTCTTGTTCTTTGGATATTCTTCACTGCATGATCAATGCATTTTCTAGTCCTATTCACATCTATAAAATAGCTGAAAATATTGCCTTTGTTCTCACTGTAAAGTGCTCGATAAAATTCACTTTTGCTATGAACATTGTAAATAAGTGGCTAGGAATGTTTTACTTGTTCATTCTTTCAATGATATTTGTTTACGAATCTACAAATATAAAAAATAAATACAAAAACAAACAGAAAAATAGCCTTTAGCTATTTGCCGTTTGATTATTTAGAAATCACCGATTGATGCAAAAGGAGCAATCCTGAGCTCATTCTTTCCTTTTTCTATATGAATCTATATGAAATATATTTTCTTATACACAATAAATCTGTGGCGTCTAATTTTTATTTTCTTGACCTTATTAATCCAACGACTCTTAAACACTTCCCAGTCAAATTGGATGGTAGTTTTCTATCATTTCAAATTTTATTATAATATTTATGGATGTTAGGTTGCCGAGCCTTTTGATAAATATGCCACCAAATTGTCTTTCTGTGGGGACATAGTAGTGCAAATCAGTCAACCTTTAATTTCTCTTTTATAAATTGTTTATCTACTTTAATATGTTTGATACGATTATACTGTATCGAATTGTGAGCAATGCTGGTGATAGATTTATTATCATAGTGTATTTTCATAGGTTTTTCTCACTTTACGTTTAAATCGTCTGGTATGTTCTTAATCCATAGAAGCTTGAAGATTTTTTGGGCATTTGTTTTAAATTCAAATTCAATACTATAGATCTAATACAACATATTATTTCTTACTCTTCTAAGTTACGGGATTTTCTCCCAATAAGGCGTAGTATCCTAAAGTGGATTGTCTAGCTACTGGTGACTACTGGTGATCCAACATAGTCTGTATTAGCATATCTTTCGATTTGTATAGTATCATACTTTTTATATAAAATTTCTTTTTCTAAGATTGATTTAAGATATTTATGAATTTTGTGAGCAACCTGAAGATGAGATTCCTTAGGTTTGTATATGAACTGATTGACATGACTTACTATGAATATGATGTTAAGTCTGTTGTGAGATAAATAAATTAATTTTCCAACTAATCTTTGATATTATCTTACGTTTACATCATTTTCTTTATCAACTATGTTCAATTTTTAATTAGTTTAGCTGGAGTTGCACACGGCTTGTATGTCATCATTTTTATTTTTTTAGTAGATTAAAATAATTTTTTTTTGGTGAGAGAAGTGTTCCCTGTACAGATTAAATAACTTCTATGCCTAAAAGTATTTGAGTTTGCCTAGCTTTTTTTGATTTCAAATTCTTTTGCAAGTTTCTTTCTGAGGACCTCCTCTAGATTATTATCACCAATAACAATTATATTGTCAATATATACAATGAGAAATTATAATTTTTATCGGAGGGTGCTTTTTGAAGTGTGTATTATTTTCTTGACTTTGTTTATATCCATTTCACCTTGTTCTTTATGAAAGTACTTTTGAACCATAGTTGTCTGTATATATATTTTTTCTCTTATAATAAAGCATTTTTCATGTCATGTTGTTGCATAAACCATCCAAAATTAGCATTTAGAGAAATCAAAATGCAAATTATATTATTTTTTGCAATCGGAGCAAAAGTTCTTAATAATCAATTTCATAGGATTGAGTGTATTTTTTGGTTATTAATCTTGCCTTGTATTATTCTAGATGCTCATTTGTTTTATAATTTATAGAAAAAGTTGTCATACCCAAGTTTGATTTCTATTGAGTGTATTCATCTTTTCTCTCATATCCTCTCTCCAATTCTTATTCTCTAGTGCCTCAAATAAAATTTGTGGTATTGTAATGGATTTGGAATTTGGTGAGGTTGAAAGGTTTGAATTTGAAATTTTAGGATTGGGCTATGAATTGCAGCATGAATGGTTTGGGTATAGTAGGGATTTTTTTTTGGAATTTTGGATATGGGGTAAGGAAACAAATTCGTAAAAAATTAAGGTTTGCCGAGCTTTAATACTAGATGATACCGTTCTAGGGCTCCTAGAAGGTGTTTATGAATGAAATTTAGTGGGGAGGTAATTGTGAAATGACAAGGGAATGAAAATATCGATAATCGTCGATATTTGGACAAGGATGGACATTCCACTGTCTTGGCTAAAAATGACAAAAAAATCACGAAGTGGTACAAATATTAATATGGTTCACAACCTGTTTCTGCACAAGTAATAGGCACGCCACTTACAAATGGAAATGAATATTGCACTCCTTAGGTATAAATCAGAGATATAATCTCTAAACATACCATTAAAAGACAAGTCTTCAAAAGCAGTGAAATGCTACCTATAAATAATCTTTTAATAGAACATAACCTAATTAGAAAGAAAGAAACATGTAATAAGTCAAAAGGAAAGAAATATGCTGAAAAAGAACAAAATCGGGCTGCTCTGTGGCCCTATATAGCCCGCAATCGTGGGATTGATTCTGCAACTTGCAGAGTATTGCGACCTGCAAAATTCTGTGATTTGCGAAGTCGTGCGGCTTTTGGAAGCTCCTGCGTCAATTGCATTAGTTATGTTTGACTTAAAATTATCTCCTTGGGCAAGTACCCACCAATAATCTACACAGTTCAACAAGCAATGATTGCTAATAAAGATCCATAGTTTACATTTAGTTGATTATTTCTGCTTATCAAGTAGACCTGGTCTCTGACAACTCGGGATGATGGAACTATGAGACCTTGATATGACTTATAATCATTCCGCTCATTGTTCGATCTAAGCTTAAGGAAATAACTTTTCTCGAACCTAAAATTAGATGACTTGGTTTCATACACTAAGCATTTAGGACTTGGTGACTAGACTTAATTGAAAGTTTTCTTTTATGACTGAGAAATGTAATTAACTATATGGGTTTGCTTTTATGGACAACTTGAATCTTATCATATTGGAATACTATCATAAAGTCTTCGTAAAATGAGGGAGAAATCTCTATGTAGTTTCTTATTGGTATCTAATTTGCCTTTTGAAACTTTGACTTGGAATCCATTCCTATAGAAGAGCTAGATATGAATTTTTTCAGCCCATAGTGCATGAGTTTGTTATTAGTTGTTTTTGAAGTATTTTGGACTTACAACTTTTCTTGGAATTCAAGGAATATTTCTGTCCGGAAATAGAAATTTAAAGGTATAACAATCCCAAGAAACTTTGAATAGGCTGTTTTTTACATAATTTTAAAGTCTAGATGAATTAAAAGCCTTGGGAAAAGAAATCAGATTTTGAATTTTATAAATTTTTAACTAAATTGAGCTATTTTTGTTCCAACCAGATCCACTAACTTATGGGTCAAAAGTCTATATTTGAAGTGTTTGAGGCACGCAATTGGATTACTTTGACTGAATGAAGTTTTTCTCTTCTAGTTTTCAATCTTGTGCAAGTTGAATGTATTTCAGTGCAACAAGATTGGGAAATCATCTCCTCATTTTGGTGGCTTGAACCTACTTCTGTGTTTTATTTTCATGATTTAATGTCTTCTACATACTTCACTATTGGCATGCTATTGTTCTTGTATTTATTCATATTTGGTAAAATTAAGATTCTAATTATTTGTGTTGTTCAAATTTCATGTGAATTTTTAAGATTTTTTCTATAACTGTATTTTTGTTTGAGTTTAATTTTTTTTATTTTCCATTTTGTACCTATGGAAAACAAGTTTTTGCTTGATTAGTGGTCTTTGGTGCAAATTATATGTTCTATTTCATGATCTACATTCATTGTATAATTCTATTTATATTAGGAAACCCTAATACTGAACCATCTTGCATCACTATCTACACCAAATGGTTGTGATAAATTTAATGACGAGGGTGAGAATGATGACGATGCATTGGGTTTTATTATCCTGTAAGGATTTCCTCAGATACATTTGCTTCCAGGATTGATGCCCTTCTATTTAGATGAATAAGTTCCTGTCAACGAAGATTTGCACTTTTTATGAGCCGTTGCGGGGAGTAATTTTCTAAGAAGAAACCTGTCTAAGTTTTCTTCCTTTTGTTAATGGATTAATAAACCTACTAATATATTTTGATTTATTTGAAACATTCTTAATTTGAGAATTTTTCTCAGTGACATGATTTCCTATATGCTCATCTTTTATAATTTGAATTTCTATAAGGTAATCAAGAAGTCATGTATTTAGTATCATCTTGATGACCATTTTAGCAGACATATTGTATTTGCACTTTTTTTCATTTATTGTTTTTTATTTAACATTCTCAAAGGGCAGTTTTACAGGATTCTAATTGGTTTACAATCTCCAGAAGGGGTTAGCAGTAGCCATGACATCCTACGCAGGTTCAGTGACTTTTTGAAGTTGTTTTCTGCTGTAAGTGCTACTTTTATGGAGATAGAACCTGCATTATTTGATGTTTCATTCTTTTAGAGTTTCTTTCGTTACACATACTTAGTTTACTTTTTATTGATTTGATAATATCTTACATCAGAATAAGTATTGGTAAATTGTAACTGGAAGATAGACTTTATATCAAGATAACTTGGTAGTGACAAGCATGAGCTTCTCTCCTACAAAGACCACACTTGATCTTTTGCAGCCAATCCAAAACAACTGATAAAACATAGGAGGGATTGTTACATGTGTAATGAAACTGATGCGGGGCATCGTTCGTGCCCTAGTTGTTAAGAACATCATGAGTGGCATAGGACCGGTTTGGCCCAGGCAAAGTAGGGACCGACTGGTCCTTCCAAGTATGGTGTTCCCTCCTGTTGGAAGCGGAGCCCACTCCTCATTACTTTAGGTGTATATGGGTGTTTTTTGTTCTGTTTTAGGGTAGTTCTTTGCTCAGATTTCTATTAGGATAGCCATCGACGTCTAGTTTTCCCCTCCGAGGGATATATCCGAAGGTGAGAGGTTCTTTGGCTATAGCTCATCCTGAGATTGTTTCTATCCGTCTCCAAACTGTTCTCCGGTTCCTCCCTCCGGCCAACAACTTGATGCTATTACTTCCAGCCAGCTTCCAACCTTGCTGCCATCCTCCCCACCAGCCCACACAATCCTCCCAATCGACCGCCACCCCTTCCCAACTTCCTTATAGCCTCCTCCACCGGCTGCCTTGCAGCCGGCGAGCTTCCGACCCCCAAAGGTCGCCGCCTTTGTTTCTGCCATTTCCCCTTATGTCCTCAACCTGACCAGCCCCACTCTTCGTTACCCGTTTGACTACTTGCTGCCCAACCTCGAGGAAACTGCTGCCTAGCTGTTTTCCGCTTGCCAACTATTTTTTATCCGTGCACCACCTTTCAAACCCTCACCAACCACCAACATCACCCCAGGAACCTTCCTCGTTTAGTGTTTGTGTCATATCAATTGTTAATTTCTTTTTTTTGGTCATTTTATTGTTATTTCTTATTCCAATTGGTTGTTTGTAAGTCCACATTTGAGTTTCAATAATCATATCTGTTTTCTAATTGTTGTTCGGGTTAATTCTGGCATCAAAAACATACATCCATTTGTTGTGGAATAAAACTCTTTTGTTGTCCCGTCAAGTTTTCATTGTAATTGATACCGCGAAAGATTCTTCATCCTCTTCTTGAATGCTTGTATGGATATGTGTTAAAATATTGGAGCAAATATTACATACATTGAACGTTTGTACTCCCAATGACTCAGATGCATGGGGGTCTTAGGGTTTTTTTATTTTTATTTTTGAGTTAATCTGTGTCGTTGGGCGTACATATGTTCGGCGTATGTAAATTTTTTTCGAAATATTGTGGGAAGAACATTTCTGCTGAAATCCATTTGATTCATTAAAAAAATTTCACATGCTTTTTATTCTTAGTTCATGGTTTTTTTTGTATTGCTAGAAATGCCCTTCATTTGTTTGAATCAAACTATTGGAGTATTGTATATTGTTTCTTAGTTTTCAATGTGATATTCTTGATGTATTTTATTTTGCACTTTAGGTGGGTGTGTTATCGATGATAGATGAAATTTACTCTCTTTCCTACATATCTTCCAACTGATATTCAGGTGTTTTATCCGATACTCGAAAAATTTACTTGATACTTTCAATAATTGAAACACTTTCTAATAGCATGATGCGGTTAATTCTCTTATTTCACTGCATTGTTTACATACAACAACAACAACAACAACAATAAACCTTTATCTCACTAAGTGGGTTGGCTAAATGAATATTTTTTCTCCATTGCATCCTATTGAGTGTCATATTTTCATTTAATTCTAATAAAATTATGATTATTTTTTATACAATATGCCCAAGTTTTTCTAGGTTTACCTCTGCCTTTCTTAACATAAGTCGAATCTAAAACATCTACTCTCTTAACCAGATCATCAGAGTGTCAACGTTTAATGTGACCAAACCATCTAAGTCGACTCACTCTAATTTTGTCAACCACTGCAGCTGCACCAACCCTTTAACGGACATAATCATTTCTCATTTTGTCTATAAGTGTAAAGCCATTCGTCCACCTAAGCGTTCTCATCTTGGCAACACTTAACTTAGTTTTATGCTTCTCTTTTAAAGGCCAACATTCAGCATCGTAGAGCATTGCAGGTCTCACCACCATCTTATAAAATTTTTCTTTCAGTCTAAGCGATACTTTTCTATCACACAATAGGCCCGAAGCATTCCTCCACTTCAACCACCAACTTGAATTCTACTAATAACATCCCTATCTATATCACCACCATCACTTTTAACAATAGACCCGAGATATCTAAAATGCTCACACGTTTTAATAATCCGATCACCCATAATTACAACTCTTTCACTAGTGGTACTACTACTAAAATTACATTCCATGTTTTCAGTTTTCAGTTTTAGTTTGACTCAAACGAAGGCCTTTAGACTTCAATGTAGATCTCCATAATTCAAGCTTTTCTTG
Organism: Phalaenopsis equestris; assembly: GCF_001263595.1. Classification (NCBI taxonomy): domain Eukaryota; kingdom Viridiplantae; phylum Streptophyta; class Magnoliopsida; order Asparagales; family Orchidaceae; genus Phalaenopsis; species Phalaenopsis equestris. The sequence continues at coordinate 439,277 of NW_018165266.1, read as the reverse complement.
AGCTTTTTCCTCTAGTCTTATCCACAAGAAGGATATCATTAGCGATAAGCATACACCAAGGTACATCCTCTTATACATCCTCTTATAAATGTCAATGTCCAGTAAGAGCATTCATAACTAGAGCAAAAAGATAATGGGCTTAAAGCTTATTTCTGATTTAATCTAACTGAAATTGGAAAATATTTGGTCAATCCTTCTTCCGTTCGAACACAAGTAACAACTCTAGTATACATATCTTTAATGACTTGAGTATAAGTTATATGAACACCTTTCTTCTCTAGTACTCTCCAAAGGATACCTCTTGGAACCTTATCATAAGTTTTTTATAAATAAAAAAAAATTATATGTAGATCATCCTTATTCTCTTTGTACTTTTCTATCAAAACTTTCAATAAATGTATAGCTTCCATAGTAGACCTGCCCGACATAAATCCAAACTGATTATGAGAATTCTTTGTAATACTTCTTAACCTATGTTCAATTACCCTCTCCCATAATTTTAAGTATGATACATCAATTTAATTCCTCTATAATTAGTACACCTTTGTGCATCCCCTTCATTCTTAAAAATGAGGACCAAATACTCTTCCTCCACTTCTGAGACATCTTTTTAGTTTTTAAAATAATATTAAGGAGTTTAGTAAGTCAAGAACTCCTAAATCTCTTAAATATTTTCACATTTCAATTGGGATATCATCAGGTCCTACAGACTTTCCACCATTGGTTCAACTTCTTTTTTATTAAAGCATTCTCAACTTCTTTTTTATTAAAGCATTCTCAACTTCTTTTTTATTAAAGCAACGGTAAGAATGAAACATTTTATTATTATTAACGATATTAAGATTACTAAAGGTCGATCACATTTTCAGAAGCTTCATTAAAAAATTTATTAAAATAACTCACCCGCTGCATTATTCACATATCTTAAAATAAATGGGGAGGGTTTTTCTTTTTCAATTTAGGCATGTAAAATAAATGCTAAAAGATGCACCATTCAGGAGAGTGGATAAAATAAATTTTAAAGGCGGCAAACTCCTGCAAAATAAATTATATCAATGTTAGATGTGGAGTCATAAAACCAACAACAAATAGTGGGAATCAAGATACAAAATTACTCAGAAAATGGAGTTGTTGACCTTACACTCTTGACTAAAACTTGACTGCAAGGTGACTTGAACTGTATTTTTTTGTGGGTGCTTGTAGCTTATTTGATAATGATTTTGGATCTTATTTCTGAGATTCTGAGATTGAATCCATCTAAGATCAATATTGTACTTTGGACACAAACTCTTCCCCAAAAAACATTATTTACTGAAAATAAATTTTTTATATAAACTAAATGTAATAAACATTACTTATATAAGTAGATAGAAAACAAATTCGAGTTGACTTCAAATATGTTTTGACTTGAATTGAAATTGATTAGAGTTGAATCATATCAACTAGAACCAATTTTGATTTTGAGTTGGCTTTAGAAGCTAAATTTGTTCAATCTCAAATTTTGTACTTTATTAATGATGATGATAGAAGGGAGGGGGAATGACAGATTCTTTGAGAGTTGCAAAATAGGAAGAAATTGCTTATGATAGTTTGAAGTTGGGTTTTGCTTCCTGGGAGAAGATCTAGAAGATACTATGCAGTGAGAAGCATTATTTATTAGAAAACATTTTGTTGTGCTTAATGAAACGAAATTAAGGATAATTTGTTTTGTAAGTGCATGATCCATAGTTGTGAAAGCTTCCAGAGCACTTCTGTGTGCCATAGTGTGAGAATTCTTATGTAAGTTTTTCACAATAATTAAATCTATTATTTGAGAAGGCATTATTGAATGGAAAGTTGATTAATTTCATACTGTGCATTAACCGAATGCACATAAAACTTATAACTTACAAGAATGACAAATTTATTTATTTATTTCCATTCCGCCTAACATCTTGGTTGATAAGATGGATGAGAGTATCAAAACTCTATGTTCCATTTCATGAAAGTTAATGATGTGGAACTCAAATGCACGATCCCTTAGCAGGTTTGTGTGCATCTTTAACTCCGTAGTCTCATGCAACCACTGCAACAAGCTTCTTTGTATTAGGCTTGGTAAGTATTTGGAAGTATTGTAGTTTACAACTATTGTTCGGTGTTTATGTGAGTACAATGTCTAGTTTTTTTCTACTATTTAGCAGTGCTTGGTTTTTTTGATAATCCGATAGTACTTTATGGTGTCGAGATCTACATTCTAAGAAACTTAAATTGAAATGGCATTTGAGGTGCTGCTTTTAGGAATTTTATAAATGTTAAAGTAAAAGATATAGATCTTGGTATGATAGTTTGAACATATTTCTTTCAAAAAATTTATTTAATAAAGGAATCATGTATCAGAACCAATTGAACCCACGATGTCAAATAATGGTTTGGTAGATTTGAAAAACTCAATCAGACTCAATTCTCATCAGCACTCATTCTGATTTACATAAATCATGCTGATGGATTATTGGTCTCACTCAACGTCTCGGCAAAAACATGCATTCCATTACCTCAATCATGATTTCATATTAGACCATATAGGGAAATGTGTAGAAAGAAATCTCAAACATATATAGATTTTCCAAGCATATAAATGTAAATTGTATATACCATAAGTTTTCAGGAAGAAATTCAAAATCTTTACAATCACATGCTATACAAAATGTGATTGTCCACAGACTCCTTACCTCTCCCTAAAATGCAATTAGATAATATAGGGTAAGTTACAAACTTATTAAGATAAAAAATACTAAAATAAGATTCAATGGATATGGAAAGAACAACATACATGCTTGTCTGTGACTAGTATGAGTAACAACAGAAACAATAGTCTTCTTACTAAAATAAGATTCAATGGATATGGAAAGAACAACAAAAGTGCTAGTCTGTGACTAGTATGAGTAACAACAGAAACAATAGTCTTCTTGAATACATAAAAAATGCAAAAAATATGAAGTATATATAATAAAAGAAGCAGCGATCAATGCAAAATCAAATTGCTATTGCAGTGCTTTCAATCATTATGATATATAATGTGTTGTATACCTTTACTTTTATTTTTCATTCTTTTTCTTAAATTTCTTTTCTTATAAATGTGGCTGTCGGCACTAAAAAAAAAAAGTTGGGGGAGTTGCCCGTAGGAAGCTGTCGGTCACAAGAATCGAATTCTCGTCGCCCGCTTCGGAAGGACGTTTAATTTATATATAGATTTAAGTTTAGAAAAATATGAAAATTAAACTGACCTCATATCATATTTTTCATCCTCATATTTTTCATAGTTTAAATGAAAGAGCGTTTTACCTCAAATCTTGTATCTTTCCCGAAGGATAAGCACAAGAATTGAGGGTGAGACTCGATCAAATAAACTAAGAAAGATATGACATCCATTTGGTCTGAGGAACCGTTTTGTTTGCCTACAAATTTTCCTATTTAATATGAAAAATTTAATAGGGTTTATTTTAAGATGGGTTCGGAAAAACTTTCTATAAGGGCAAACCCCTATAGTTAATTACATCTTAGACAACTGTAGTCACCTAAGAATACTCTCGATAAAAATCAGGAAAAATTATCTTCAAGGAAGTCAAAAGGATAGGACTTTTCAACGAAATTGGACAAAAAAGTGTGCAAAGGGGAATTGTTTAAACTTGGAATATTTATTGTAGAATCCAAAAGAGGAAGAACTAGGGGTTGTCACAGATCCGAAGAAGAACCTCGGTGACTTCCCAGTCTATCCTATGGTTTGGCTTCAGTTTCGAGGAGAAATTATTCAAGTGTTTCATCTTGTCAATTTTATTTAATTAGGGCTTACATTCGTATAAAACGACCACACAAACAACCTGGAAGATATGAGGATTTATGTCATGACGAACGACAATCTTGAAATCCTAAAACGAGTTAGGGTTTAGATTATACAGTAGAACTGTACAAATGTCTAACGAAAAGTTGATTTATGTTGCACTGGGCAAACAACCTCGAAATCCTATGAATTGTTGTTTAATTCTAAGGAAGGAATGATTTAGCTGGGGAAGACATGTTCCGCTGTTGAAGATGACCGTGCTGCCCACCGCGCTAGCTCCAAACTCCTTGTCGTGACGAGTTTAAGTCTTCTAGGGTGTCAGGTTATGATGTCAAATCAAACGGCCCAATGGTTGTAGTTCTTTAAACGTTTTAGGGGAACAAGTTGAAGTTGTACAGTGTATAGAATGGCAGTAGAGTATGTAGCACAGGACAAGCAGTAGAGTGCAGTAAAGAGAACATTACAACATGCGGCGTAAAGAAAAAGTAGACGGTACAACAGGAAAGTGATTACAAGAAAGTAACTTGCTGTAAACATAAAGCAAACCTGCATACCTGGGGAATCCGCTGTTCCTTAGATGTAGCTGATGCAACAGGTACAAATAACAAAAATTGAGGAAACAGACTGAAATGCATTATATAAACGAGAGCAAGGAAGAAAAGAAACGTCATCCAGAAAACATGAGAAAGGATGGTAAATGACCCACGATGAAAAACTCGGAAAAAATCAACAAATAATCCATGACGAAAAACTCAAGAAAATCGACGGGTAACAATTCAAATAAAATCATCAAAAAACCTCGGGAAAATCCCAGAGAAAAAACTACGAGTGCTTTGTCCAAAAGTTTCAATAAAACATATGAAAAAGTTCGAAGAGAGGAGACTGCAAGCACTCGGGTCAGGGATAGACTCAGATATATGTTTGTACTCGAGGGTCGTCGAAAGCTACTTGGTCACCCAGATGTATAAAACCCGTCACTCAACTAGAAAGGTGTCCTATCGAACCTAACTTAGGAGGGTACTCCTTAGCCCAAACAGGTAATCAACAGGTGGACAACCAATGTTTAAAATATATTTAAAATTTATATTTTTAGCATGCATATAGATTTTAAACATACAAAAGTGAGTTGTATCAATTTTGTTTGTAGCAAAAAAATATATATATATTTGTTTTGAAAAAAATATATCTGTTCTTATCAAATTTGTTTTTATTAGTTTTGAAAAAGTGTAGTTGTCCACAAGTCGATCACACTGTTGGGCGTAGGACTGCCAACAACCTAAGAAGGTACGGGTCAACTCCCGCTAGTTTTATGTCGGCGAATGATATCACATCTTACGGTTCACCGGGTCTATGGGGGTGTTCCGATGTCGTAGGATGGGATATCATTCCGCTCTACCGCCGGTGTGTCTTTGTCATCACCACCCTAAGCCCCATAACAAAACCGACCTACTTGTGACTTTGCTTAATGGTTTCACGTATAACAAAAGGCTGTACGTGGACACTTATGTATCAGACATAAGCATCAAAAACCGAACCAAGAAGCAAGGTAAAAAAGAACAAAAATGAGGTGAGAGTGAGGAGACATTGATCCACCTAAAACACCGAAAAGAGGGAGGATGAATCAGTTCTCAAAACTCATGACGAAAAGACTTGAAAAAATAGGGCCCAAGGTCCTTGAATTAATCCAAAAGGTTGTCATTTTCTCGCTTTATTAGAATTGGATCAACCCAAGGAGGGTGCCCTTTCCAAATCCTGTTTCAAACGAGTTGTAACGGGCCCGAACCGATACGACGATCGCCCACAAATGACCTCCCCGACATCAGTATCAATCCTCCAAAAATATCTTCCATAGGCTCAATTTGACTCAACCGAATATTCTCCCAAATAGGACTTGAAAATCTTCCAGATTCCATGAATTGAACAAAAGGAAAGTGACATGGGGAAGACTACCATCAACACCTCCAAACTTATGCCAAAATTAAGATTTTTCAACTCTTAAATTATTTAATAACTTCTCATCCAAATAAACATAGAACCTTCCAATAAAGCCACATAAATGCTCATGGTTGGGGTCAATAGAGAAGAGGAGCAGCCACCAAGGCTCTCGGCTAAGTCCACCAACAAAACAAGGCACTCACGACTAAGGCAAGAAACAGGGCCAAAAGAGACTCACGGCCAAGGCAACCCAAGGCACAGGAAAGGCTCATGGCCAAGGCAAGAAACAGGGCCAAAAGAGGGTAGAGGGTCACAGGTAAGGCCAACAAAAGCACAACCGAGCTCCAAACTAGCTCACGGGTAGGAGCCAGAATGAACCAAACCAAATTCCATATAGGAAGCTCACGGCCACAGATGGCAAGCGGGAACCCAACACAACACAAATCCACCGGTGGGGGACGAAAAGGAAGCAGACATATGCTTACTGATCTCACGGTTAGAGGGCAAAACCGAAGGCCACAAGGGCAGTGCCCACTGAATAAGGTTCACGACCAATGTAAGGAAAAATCAACCCAAGCACAAGAAAGGCTCATGACAAAGGCAACCCGAATCAATTCCATGAGGATCTTTGATATACATAAGAGAGTACAAAATATAACCATAATTTTGGGATGACAAATTTGATTCGCCAACAATCATCCAAGTAATTCGAGCCCAACAAGAATGACCAAATCAAATTAAAGAACCCTCAATATGTCTCACGGGTAAGAGTAGGAAACAACTTAGGATAGCCACCAAGGCTCACAAATAGGAACAACACAAAAAAAAAAAAACACAAGCCAGGCCCTCGGATAAGGGCCTAAGACAAGCCAAACCGAGGCCCCAGCCAGCCCTCGGGTAGAGACAGAAGCAAGCACAGGGCAGCCACACAGGGCAGCCACCAAGACTCTTTCGTGGTAGCAAGCGGTGTCCTTGGACCCAAGCGAGATTGGATTGGTCTGTTTTTTCTAAACCAGCAAACTGAGCCCCCAAAGCCAAAACAAACCCCTCAAGGAAGGTCCATAAATGAAGTTCAAACAATTAGAACAAAGCCTTAACCAAAACCAAAAGCCAAGTCTCAACAAAGCTCAACCTCCAACTCTTCCAAAGTGAAAATCGAGCTCCAATAGAGACCAAACCCAACATTTGAACGCCAACAAATGAAACCATTATAACAAATCCACACCCAACCACCTCATAATGAAACCGAGCAGCAATAGAGGTCAACACCCAACCATAGTAAAGGTTCAAAACCCATGCCATCCAAGGGTTAAAGAATACCCATATACCCTTGAAACATCAAAATATGGAGCCAAAATATGTTTTAAATTGTAACAGTAGCATGAAAAATATTTTAAGCTACCAATATAATTGTTCTAAGCATGAAAGATGTTCCCTTCCCCTTCGAGAAGCCAAACCAAACTATCTAAGCAGGATATAAGACACTTCCAAGTGAAATAGATTTTCTCACAACATGTAATTCAAGTAAGGAAAAGCTACAAGGAGTCAAACCGAGCCGCAGCTAAAGCTCAGAACCCGACCACAACAAAAGCTAGAAAACATCCTCATGCCTTCAAAATATCAAAACATAGGGCCACTGTATTTCAAGTAAGAGGAAGCCAACCCAAGGACAAAAAAACTAAAGAAGCAAGTAAGAAAAGAAAATAGCAGAGTTTTCCCTCCCTCTAAGAGATTTTTCTGCCCACTGAAATGCTCTAAGTAGAGCTTAATATAGATGGGAGAAGGAGGAGGAGCGATCGAAAGATCGATCGAAAGATTGTAAATGGCTCGAGAAACGAGCAGAGCAGACGCCCCATACGGGCGGCTCGAGAGTGGCAGAGGATGAGATCCTCGCAGGGGATAAGATCCGCAACAATGATAAGGGGATGGGTCGTCCTCGAGATGGTTTCGCGTGCAAGAGGCGAGCGCGGGAGCGAAGGTCCAACGGCACAGGAAGTACGCGGTCCAGGCGAGCGAACGAACAGAGCTAGGGTTGAGGCCCACGAGTTCGAGAAAAGCGGTGGGGAGGAGGGTAGATAGATTTAGGTTTTAATAAATAATAATAATAATAAAAATATCATTTATTATTATAATTACACCTAAATTATATATCCTTCCCCAGAAGCATCGTCGCAGTGGAACGAATGTCTCCCCTAGGTAAAATCGACGTTCCGGACACGTCGGCGCAGTCCGTTTCGTCAACCGAAGTCGTTTAGGCAACCTCGTCCACGATCGGGACAAAATGTGTCGCGACTCGAATTACGTAAAAAACAACTCGGTGCAAACTCAATTAAGCAAGACGGTGGAGAGTGCGACGACGTCAGGTCAATGCATACAGTCAATCCTAAGGCCAACAGTCCTATAGGGATTCTCCTTGAGCTCCCGCACAGTACCCTACCTACTAAGTGCTAGAGGTCAAAAACTACCATGCGAAACGTCAAGTTGAGCGAAGAAAAGCTCGAAATTTCTAATGGGGAGGGCTCCTTTGCTAGTTTTCTAGGAGTAGTCGAAGGGAAAGTCCTACGGCTAGATCCTAGGCTATCAAAAAGGAGAGACTAGACCTCTGCCAAAAGTGAGGTCAACAGTGGCATTTTATTTACATGGAATTTGATTTTTTTCTTCTCTTGTCATCAAACTACTGATAAAGGTTGGTCGTTCTCTCTTAATATAACACTTATCAACGATCCTATGATACCAAATTGTCCTCTCCAATCTCAAGATTAAGAGTCGGGAATCCAATCTCTTCTTTATCCAGACTCATCTTAGAAGGAAGTTATAAATCAAAATTTGGGAAATCTCTTCAGAAACTTTGTAGGCAAGAATATCAGGCAGTGAGATTCATTTGTCCTTCAATTAAGTGTGCTTACAAACGGTCCACTAGCCCGCTGACATTTCAACCCTTTCGAGATTGTATACAAATATAATTTTCTCACTCCATTTGAGTATGTGCCAATATTTTTAGCTACACAAATGGAAGAGTTAGAGTAAGAGATCAGACATTACATGAGAAGGTGAGGATCGAAATTGCCAAGCAAAATGCTAAATATCAGTAAACAAATAAGTCCGAGAAAGCCAGTTCTTCAAGGAAGGGACTTGGTGTGGATTAGTTTGAAAGAAAAATTTCATGTTGGTTCATTCGGAAAGATCATTGCTAGAGCAAATGGTCTATTCAGAGTCGTTAAGAAGATTAATGACAATGCTTATAAAATTTTTTATAGGGTGATTACAATATTTTTGTCACTTTCAATATTATGGATTTGTCTTCATACTATGAGGATTATAATTTTTAGAGATGAAGACGAGATCTCTTCCATTTGGGGAGATTGACGTGAGAGCGTCCCAGGGGATGCAAAATTGAGTCGCATTCGTCTCATTGCTGTAGCACAAAACGTTTTGCTATTTTTTTCTCTTTAGTTCTTGTTGGCCCAATTTTATATTATTAAAATTAAATTTAGGTTTATTTTATGTGAGAACTATTTATATGTTTGTTATGGACTTATTTGGGGAACTTTTGCTTTAATTTGTCTTTGGAGATTGTATTCTTTTCTTTTTGCAAATGACGTGTTTGTAACTTATTCAGGAATAGGCGGTCGATCTCTCTCGACAGCTGTGCCTTACTGAATTGCTGTTCCCGGACATCCGCTAATTCTCCTTTCCTTCAAACTCCGTCGACCTCCCACATTCTCTCTCCCTTGCTATTCCACAATTACCTTTTGTAAATCCCTACCTTTTGTTAAATTTAATCTTTAATCACTTTATAGGAAGCCTAGAACGGCACTATACATCATTATTGACATGAGATCTTTAGAAGTGAGTATAAATGCACACCTTTGTCTTTTGGGAGCTCAAGTTAATCTTAAATTTATCTCACTCATGAAATTATTGTGAAGGGTGGACAAATTATTGCTTTAAGCTTTATGGTGGTGGATTTTGTTTACATTTTGTAATATTCTCGAGATTTTTGGTTTATTTGGAGTTGGGCTCATAATGAATTGCATTAGGACTTGAGGGCATTTTAATTATGACATTCCCGCTGGTTAAAATTTTCTTTCGACATAGCCATAATCAAAGTTGTTTGATGTTGAAGTATTTGATTAATTTAAGCTTTGTCGACTCTTTTCTCATATTGATAAAGCTCATGATTTGCATATCGTGTAAATTTATTTGGTGATTCTTTGTACTATAGCCGTTGTTAAATCTACTTCATATTTAGAGGATTAGGTTTGTAAATTTGATCTCATGATTGTATCTTGTAGGTCATAACATTGAGAATTTGTATTTTTTTAAAATATGTTTTCCTTGTTGAAGACTTTAGAGACTTTGTACAATCGTAGACAAAATCTTAAGTTAGTTTTGAGAACAAAAATGCAATTCTCAATCCTATCATGATGTGAGTTTTTTAAATTGGATCGAGTTTTGCATTTAAAGTTGTTCTTTAATTGCAATTGCTTAATCATGTGCATGTTCATCATTAGTTGCCTTAATGATTTTGTCTTGGTTACGCGGAAGATGGATCTTGACTTGTGACCAAGGTGGCCTGCCTGAGAGCACACGTGCAATATATTGATGAGTTTGAGTTTAGATAAGAGTTTGTGAAGCTCAAAATGATCACATGGCTTTTAGATTGGCTGCATGTTACTTGAGGAGGGGGATGCTTTTAGTGCATTCATTGGAGCACATGTTGACTTGCTTAATTTTAACGACGAATATAGGTTCGAGAACATGCATACTTTTTAAGGCACTTATATGACTTTCAAGATGTTAATATTTGAGTAAAAAATTATTTCGTGAAGCTTGTTCAAGCTTAGAAATATTCAAAATTTATTATTTGAATGAATGTTTTGTCATTATGATATATTCAATATTTCTTTTTTGAACTTTTAAAGATCTTTATCATCTAGCATGTATGTATTGTGGGTTCAATGGAAAATTTTTGCAATTTTGAATTTTTGTTTTGTGATTAAAATATTGCTATTTTACTTCGGTTTAGTCCACAAACCTGTTGGTTCTATTTTCATTCTATCCGAATTTTTTTTTTACTCTTTCAATGTTTGCTTGTATAATCCAATCGTTCATTAAGAGGTTCTGTTTTGGTCTTTGTACGTGTTCAATTTTCGTTCCTTCTAAAGGCAAACATTGCATTTGAGCTCTCATTTCTGTTCCCATCTTTTGCTTATATTTTTTACTTATTTTTATTTTACCTCATTATTAAGCTCAGGATGTCATTTTGAATGTGTCAGTTTTAAGTCCATTTCAAGCTTAGCCTTACTGAATATGTTGGCAGCCTCTTGCCATTTCTCTTGCATAGAAGGCATCTATGAGGATTGTTAGGGCTTTCCATAATGCTTAAAATAGCGTACTTGGTTGTTGTTTATGATACCTTGATGGAGGGTCCTCAAACCTACACTTAGAAACTGCTCAAAGGCTTTAACCACCTTCATGAGAGAAGAGGTAAAGTAGATGAATTTTTTATAACATTAGAATAACCTGCATGTGTACTTTTTGTATTTTTCTCATCACGCTGATGCCTATGGGTACATAACATTCTTGCAGCCAGCCTTTGCTTTTTCTTGCTTTTACACACATGAGGTAGGTTGATGAAATTTGTTTGCAGTGAGACGACAAAGTTGGTGAGGCAAAACATGAAAAAAAAAACCTCATTTCTTGTGAGATTTCTTCTCTTTCTTGTTTTTCTTTTCTTGGAAAGCTTTTTCTTATTCTTTTTTTAATAGAAGATAGAGAGAAATGAGGAAAGCCAAGGATGCACACACACAGGGGGGGGGGGGGGGGGGAGGAGAGAGAGAGAGAGAGAGGAAAATTAGAATGGAAGGGGCAAATCAAGAGTAAATGAGACAGGTAGAGAAAGATAAGGAAAATAGGGAGAGATGATGAGGCGATCGGGAAGATGATTCTTAGAGGAATGTAGAGATCACAACATCTGACATCTTGGATGTTTAAGTGGCAGTTGGTGAAAATGCAAGCTGGCTTGAAGATGTTGGGAGGCATTGTAGACTATTGACATTGTCTTCTGAGCTGTTGCAAGATCAATTGTATATAGTTTGGGCATTAGATAATTTTGATGAGCTCTTGGAAGTTGTGAGAGAATAAATGGAGGTGATGGCAAATTCAACTTAAAGTTACATTCTCCAACTCTTCTTTGCATGCAGTTGGCCGGTTGCCTTATGCAGCAAGTGCACTTCGTAGCTTCGGTTGCTTTGCTGCCAAGTGTTTTGAGTCCATAGTAGGAGTGGATGGGGAATAAAGAAGGAGAAAGGGCTTGGAATAGTAGGGGAAGAAAATAATTGATTGAGGGCATGTGAGGAGAGGGTTTTATAGTACTCTATTTTTGATAAAGTACAAAGGTATAAGTGTAAATAATCTAAATAAATTATTCCTCATTTTTTACAACCACGAAACGATTAAAATGATTTTTATAAAATCCTAATTCTATATCACTATTTTAAATTGCAAAATTTGAAGAAGGTACGTCTCGACGCAATTCAAGGAAAAAATGCATCGAGGTGTATGTCTCATATTATTGAGGGCATGCCTCACCTCAATTAGATTGAGGTGTGCGCCTCATGCATTTATTTGTTTTCAATATTACTCAGTTTAAATACTATTCAAACTTCCAACCCACACTCGACTGCACCTCTCATGCATGATTTCTTCTCTCCCTGTTACGACGATATTCTATTTAGGCTTTCTGGCGTCACTGCTTGCTACTTCTGGCGCTGGCACTGCCTGCTAGCTTCCACAACTTACTCCTTACACTATAGTAGCCACCTACTGCTCTTGCTACCGTCGTTGCTTGCTATTTCTATCGCTACCATCACAACCGTCACCATTGCTTCTTCTGCTGCCGTAGTTGTTTATCGCTCTAGTTGCCATTGCTACTTGCTATTGCCACAATCATTTTTGTCACTTTCGCCTGCCCCTCCTTTCCAAATATTTTTCTTGAAGTTTCATAAAATTTAAAGACTCTATTTTTTTATTTTCTTTAAATATTTGTTTGAGTTCAAATTTTTTTGAATTTTAATATAAAATCTTCATTCAAGGGTTTTGTAAGAAATGATTAGAGGCAAGGAGAAATTTACTTCAAAATTTTAAAAAAATACGACATTGATACAAAGTATGCAAGTCGATATTGAATGTAACGATAAGACATTTATTGGAAATGGTATTACTACAAGAAGTTAGTTAAAGGAAGTGCTACAATGATGAAGGAACACCTTTCAAACTCACATAAAAAATATTGCACTGTATGCTAAAGTTCTAGAATCAATGAAATAGGAGATCCAATTATATATGAAAATTTGATGATATCAAAGCATCTTGCACAACGACAATTTGGTGATAGAGTTGATGCCGACTCTTATTATGGGAGTGAGCATAGTGCCAATGACTCTTTATCATCTTTGCAAACAATGTATAGTGGATGTATAAGAAGTTTCTTAGATCACCATATGATAAATGTAGAGGATGTCATGGGTTATAGAGAGGGGATAATTGCAGCCAGATGGTGTTTCCAGAGCATATTTGTCACAACCCAGCTCGGTGCAACTTGTCATATTTAGGCGGGTCACATCGTGTCATTGTCATAACAAATAAACTATTTTCCAAGATCTATTTGGAGGGAATCTTATTTATCTATTTTTCTACAAGTTTCACACACAGAACCACTAATATCATCAAATATTATAAAATAAAAGAACTCAAATTTCATTCAAATCATAATACTATGCAGCAAAAGGAAACATATATAATAATCATGGATTAATCTCTTTATCATCAAAAGAAGCTAAACATCACAATGAATTTCAAAAATAAAGATATAAGATACTCCCGTACCTAAAATCAAACTCTCACAAGTAATACAAAAATCTCTACTCAACCTGAGCCTTACCCTTTCCTGAAACAAACATGCGAGTAAAGCAGGGGTGAGCAACCAGAGCTTAGTAGGCTACCCAAAATCTATTGCAGTTTTCAATATTAAAAAAATAAATATGTAAATAATCCAACATGCCAAACTAGCATGTGCAATACCTATCACAGTGCCGGTATAATAAATTGTAACTGCAGTAGACATATGCTAAATAACTGTATCAGCAATATGATATCATAAGTGCAGGAAAATAAAATAAAAATTAAATTTAATTCTTTATTTAAATTATTTTAAAATTCTCTTTGCCTCCTTATATCTCTACTTGTTCATATTTCTCCTATGCCTCTTATAACTCCACTTGCTCAAAACTGTTTAGGCGTATTGAACACAGATAAATAATTACATAGGCGCAAAACCCCTTTCCACTTGATTGCACTTAACGTACAACCACCCAATCACAATCACGTGCAACTCCCCATATTTTTTGTTCATTTTTGGCACATTTTAGGATACAAAAGCATATAAATGACAACAATTTTGAAATATAAAATATCATAATATGCTGTAGAAAGTGGTATATATTAGTATGCACAAGTAATAATGAAATTTGCGGGAGAATAAATCTACACGTTGCCAAGCAAAATTCGCAAAGCCGCTTTTATGGAATATCTAGAATAATATTTAAAATATTTCTATTAGGTTTAACGCATGTGCCAAAATATACAAAATATTGTACAACACAAATTGCCTGTTGAAAAATAAATATTTTTATGTCGTTATGTGCAACACAGTCTAATCTACAATATATAAAAGGTTGTGCGGTGAAAAGTTTGTAAATCTCCGTAGATTTGATTTTGTATAAAATTTCGACCAATAAAATATCTAAATTTTATGAAAAAACAACAAATTGAAACCGGAAGTTTATAGTGCCGGACAATATTCCCAACTGGCTCGACTGATGAAATCGGCTCTAAAACCCCCAAAATCAGTCTCTCTACAATCTATCTCTTTCTCTCTCTATGCCTTGCAGTTGGAAAACAAATAATGCATGAAATGACATCTTGGGATACTTAAGTGCCTTTAGATTTTTTATAATAAAATATTATTATTTTTTTATAAAAGGATATAAATATAATTTCTTAAATATTTATTTATATAAAAAATATATAAATCTATTTACATCTTAAAATATAAGACTCCAAAAATTATAGAAAAAATAGTAAATACATAGAAGAACATGTGTGAAACAAACCGATGAAAAAGATTTGCAAAATGGATACCAGATGGCTCCAGAAAGTCCACTTGTATGAGGATGTACTGAATCCTTAAGAAAGACAAATCTAACAAGAAACCTTATATTTTTCTGTTTATGATCCCTATAAAAATAGGTAAGATATGCACAAAATATAATCAAGTATGCTCTACAATTTGGTGAGGATATTTTATAAATCAGGCATGAAATAAAACAACTAAAAAATTGACAATCAAACTGAGCATAAAAACTTCAACAACATAAAATAAACATGCAAGGCTTACCTGATCCCAAAATCAAGTCTCAACAGGTACACAAATATATTAAAATAGCAGTCGTTACAATATTGGAGAGACATGGATGTGTTTGCTTGAATATTGAGAGATTTTTTTTATGAAAATGCCATGCCTTTGAACGTAGCAACCTGAACTTCTTTAATATAATTTGTTCCCTAGTTGCTTATGGTTAAGGCTTGAAACCCCAATTTATGTATAATTTTAGGGCATGGGTGTTAAAGGAGAAGTTGAGTAAAAAAAAAAAAGAAAAAAAGAAGAAGAGATTAAAATGACTTGGAATCATAATAGAGTCACAATTATGTCTGTTGAGAGTGGTCTTAGAATTTTGATGAAATTCTAACATTTAATTTGTATCACACTATGTTTTTGAAATATATAGAAGCATCTGATCAGTGCAGGATGCATAATATATTTTTAGACTATTTAATAGTGTGATAGAGGAAATTGAAGAGCATTTAATGGTTCAGATTTTGACAGAAAATACTAGTGTTTATTGGGTAGTTGGGAATAAATTGATGGAAAAAATAAAAAAAAAATTATTGGATATATTGTTCTGCACACTTTATAGACTTAATTTTAGAGAAAATTGTTGAATGGTCGCCATATGAAAATGCATTGACTAAATCCAAGAAGATTAACTTTTATTTACAATCAATTTTTGTGTATTATCTTTGATGATAAATTTTTTTAAAAAGAATACTCATGCTTTGTTATAATAAGATTTGCTACAATATTTTTGACTCTATAGAGTATGTTGGAAGCTGGACAACTATTAGAGACAATGTTTACTTCCAGTCAAGGACTTAGCTTTGCATGTGCATGTGCAAAGAAAACTGAGGTAAACAAAGTTAAAAAAATTATTTTAAATGAAAATTTTTGGTATAGTGTCACATACGCAATAATAATCACACGACTATTAATTCAAGTTTTGAGGATGGTGAGTGTAGAGAAAAATCAGCTTTGAATTTTATTTATAATGCAATGGATGAGGCCAAATAGTCAATAACCCATATCTTAGAACAAAAAAACACTAGTTATAGAGATATTTGAAGTATATCATTGAAGAGAAATAAGAGTTTCAACTTCACCATCTTTTGCATATTATTGAATATTTACTCAAACCTCAATTTTAATATGCTAAGAAAAAAACCCATTAATCCTGAGATCAAGTTAGGGCTATACTATTGTATGAATTCATTATTGGCCCATCTGGGAGGGCAACTTGTGCTTTATATTATTCCATTAAAGAGTAAGGAATATCTTGATTGGTTTACAAATAAAAATATTATTTCAAAACATTCTCGAAATAAATTTTAACATTTAATGTGTTCATTGAACTAAGGATTAAATTTCTAAATGCTAAATTTTTAATTTCTAATTATAGTATTTTTTTTTTCAAATATAGTTCAATTGTAAACTCAATTTGGTGATAATATTCGAGAGCTATAATATTTTATTGTTAAAGTCTAGGAATTACATGTATGTCATTTAGATATGAGCACAATTAGAGCAAATATAATAAATTCACAAAATAAGAAAAGAAACTGCTTGTTGACTTCAAGAATGAATTTCTTGGCGTAGATCTTGTAAATAAGAGATTGAAGGATGAAAATTTGCAGAAAAAATGTTTGAAGGATGATGAAGATCTTTTATGATGTGAAGATATGCCATCAGATGATGAGTGGTTTATAAATGACGACAATGGGGTCACGACAATAGGGTCACACCATCTGAGTTAAAAGTAAGAAATTTGAACTTTAATTTTTTTGATAGAGACAAAAATAAGGTTAGCAGATCTATCACTCGATATACAAAGATAAAAAGAACAAATATTTATAAAAGTTTAAGTATTTGATATTATCTTTAATATTAATTAACATTCTAATAATTTATTGATTAGCCTTTCTTACTAAATAGGGAAGAGAAAGATGATTGATGTTGAAGAAGCGGAAGAAGAATGAAAGAACTTTGACTCAACTGAAGAAGTTATAAGAGAGAGCTATACATTACGGTTATATTCAGTTAAGATCTATTAAGTGATGAGAGTACGAAGGGCTTTTGATTATTTATCATATGTTTATTTTGATCTATGGATGTTATTATGTTGGACAATATGAGTGTGAGAGTTTTATTATACTAATGTCATCTTATGTCTTATTTAATAATTTTATGTTACTTTCATTTCATGTTTTATATTAGTTTGATTAATTGATGTCTATATTATATTTTTACTATGCGCATGTTCTTACTTAATATTTCGCTGCTTACCCAATTTATTATTTCATATTACTTTTGTCATTTTTTATTATGTTAGGATGCTAGTATGTCTTTTTTTTAATATATTTATCATTTATGATGCTAATAAATTATTTTTTATCCCTCAATTCTGATTCTACTTAATTTTTAAACTATATGGCTAACGTCTCGTCTCACGAATGAAAAATGCTTCAATACCCAATTACACAAATTTAGACATCGACATATATATATATATATATATCATATATATTTATATATATATGTATATATATTAAAAAAAAGCCCGAGGGCAATATATTAAAGAGAAAAGATACAGACAGGTTGTGTGAATGTGCCCAAATAGACACCCAACCCACATAGTACAACACACAAAAAAAAGTCAAAAATGGTACATATAAAAAATAAAAAAACCCAAAACCACTAGGGTGCGGAAAAAATGTGTCATCCCAATTTAGTCATGCCTCTGTCTCTAATTTTCGAAAGGGATCCAACTAATAAATTGGTAAGGTGCGTACCATTACCTGAAGTAACCAAAGTATCATCCATAAGATTCCTGAGCTCAAGTAGATCTCCATTCTTCTTCTTCCTCCTGGAAGTGTAAACCTGCCATTCCTCATCCGAAGAATCAGTCTGATGAGTTGGTAGAGCTATAGCAGAAGGATTACCATCCGTTGTACCCACAATAGATTCTAGTATATGTGAAGTATGAGTTACCTGTACACCAGATATTTCTTGAAGGTGTGGAGCTGTGAGGTTTTCCTAACTATTAGTTTGAACACTATTCTTTGTAGGTAATAGTCCTTTAGTGTTGTTTTTAATAGGGTTTGAAGGTGTAGGTTGCCCAACAGAGCCATCCAACATTACATCAATCGCAGTAACAGCAATGTCAGTGGGGGGGGG
>NW_018165266.1:376124-420884 GCF_001263595.1 Phalaenopsis equestris | reverse complement strand
GGGGGGGCAACAGACACCTCCTGTCTTGTGGTAGTTTCCTCCACAGGTAGAACTAATATGTCTAGAGTAGTGGGGTTAGACCCATCCTTATTCACTTAGACCTTAGATTTCAAATTATGATGAAGCTTGTGGCATTTATCAAGGGTATGCCCAAACATCTTACAATGAGTACAATAAGGAGTTCTGTGTTCCATGACGATTTGTTGCCAATATCTATTTTGAGTTGTGCCCAACCAGACTTCAGTAACATAAGGTAAAGTAATGTCTCTTTCCACAAGTATTCTGGCCACAGAAGGTCTGGTTAAATTGAAAGTGGGTAGATCTAGTTTCAAAGGGTCCACAAGAATGACCTCAATAGAGTAGAGAACTTGATGATGAAGAAAATGCAGCTTGAGACGAGGTAGACTAAACCATACCGGTACAGTGAGAGTTTCATGATTTGGGTCGAAATCAGGAGACCACTTGAGTAACTTCATTGACTTGCCTGCAATATTAAGATATTTCTTGGAGAAAATTCGGTGGTAGTCTTCAGCTACAGTTTGTTGAATCAACACATGTCTTACATCTATGAGTCCCACTTTTCATTTGCCTACTAGTTTAAGATCATCAACACTCTTTTTGATAACTTCCATAGGTGGGTGCCCCCATTGAAATTTTCCAATAAGAGCAAGCTTGAATTTCTCTGTCAGAGTTGAAATTTCAAAGTCAGAGAAAAAGATTGCTGCTTTCTCACTTTTTTTGCTTCTTTTCTTAACAAAAGGGTAATCATCTGTACCATCACGACAATCCTTATAGCTTGAGAGAAAAACAACCGCAAACTCCACTTGAGGGTTACCCACCACGTGGGCAAATGAGACTTTGTCAGAATCAATCAAAGAAGAAGGGAGCGCCATCAGAGCAGTGGATCTGTCGACCTTGTTGTCGGGTAGGGAGAGGCGCAGCGTCGAAACAAGCAGATGCTGCGCAGCGTCGAAGCAGCGAGTGTCGACGAAGCTGTACGAGCGAAGGAGAGCGACGCAGACAAGAAGTCGGCCTTGAAGAGATGCCATAACGTCGGGACAAAGCAGCGAGAGTTGACGAAATGGGTAATTCAAACGGCGAGTGCGAGATACATTATATATATAATAATTTTTTTTAAAAAAAACCCAAGGGCTAATATATTAGAAAGGAGCAAAAATGGGTTGGATGAGGGGCCGAAGTAAGAACCCAAAGCACTCAGTATACAAAACACACCAAAAACTCCAAAAACATACATGCATACCCACAACCATAATTATAAACTAGGCATGTAATCCCTACGCCAAAGTCTTCATTTTGAAGTAGTAGTCGGATTGGTGAGAGCTATTAATGCCAAACAGATGGAAAATATACTTGTTGAGATCTTCAAAACTCTAATAGGGAGCCTTCCTTCTTCCTACGCAAAATACACAAGCCGTTTCAGTTGGGGCACCCCCAGATGCGTGTGTAGGCTGGCCAAAAGACAACAGCGCAGAACCAAAACAGATGAAAAATATACTTGTTGCACCAAGAACAGGAGGAAAGGGAGAAATAAATGCCGGAGTAATTGATCTACCAAGAAAGGAACCATGAAAACACCTCTAAAATTTGCAGATCCAAACAGGTAATAGGAGCTTGAGTATGACGTAATGTATCCTTACCTCTTATCTCTGGTTCTAGGTAGGGAGCTTGCTAACAAATGATTGTGTTCTACCATTACCTGAAGCAACCAAGATATCATCTATTAAGTTCCTGAGTTCTAGTAGGCCTTTGTTTTTCTTTTTCTTCCTAGACGTGTAAACCCATCAATCCTCATTCGAAGATTGGCTTATCTGATCTGTGTATTGGTCCAAAAATTAATGGACAGGTGTAGGCTGTTGCACAGTAGGATCCCCTTGTGCCTGATTGACATTAAAAACTTGTACGATCTTATCAGGTGGTAGGGTTGTAGTAGAAAGCTCACCTAGGGTAGAATATTGAGCTTGAAGCTGGGGCAATGTCTCCTCATTCACTACCAACTGAGGTTTCATCAGAGGTATAATAAGTGAAAAATCCCCCTCAAGGACAAAAGGAGCAGGCTTCAAAGGCTCCTACACAGGTGAAGCAGTCCCCCCACGGGCAATTAAACTAGACATCAACTCCTTTGTTGTGGTAATTTCCTCCACAGACGGAGTAGATGTGTCCAGAGCAGTGGGGTTAGACACATTCTTATGCAGTTGAGTTTTAGATTTCAAGTTAGGGTGGAGTCAGTGATATTTATCAAGGGCATGCCCAAACATCTTACAATGGGTACAATAAAAAGGTCTATGTTCCGTCTATGTTCCATAACAATGTTCCATAACAATTTGTTGCCAATATCCATTGTGTTGTGCCCAACCAGACTCCTGTAATATCAAATAAAGTGATTTCTTTTTCCACAAGTATTATGACAATAGAAGACCTGATTAGATTGAAGGTGAGTATCTAGTTTCATAGGATTCCCAAGTATGACCCCAATAGAGTAGAACCTGATGATTAAATAGATGCAGCTTGAGATCAGATAAATTAAACCATACTGGTACAGTGAGAGGTACATGGTTTGGGTCAAAATCAGGAGACCACTTGAGCAACTTCATTGACTTTCCTGCAATGTTAAGATATTTCCTAGAGAAAATCCTAGCATGATTTTCACCCATGATTAACTGAATCAACACATGCCTCCCATTAAGAAGTCTTACTTTCCGCTTTCCTACTAGCTTGAGATCTTCAAAACTCGTTTTGATTACTTCCATTTAGGGATGCCCAATTAAAATTTTTCAATGAGAGCGAACTTGCATTTCTCAGCCAAAGTTGAAATTTCTAAATGAGAGAAAAAGAGAGCTGCTTTCCAACCCATGCTACTCGCCTTCTTAATAAAGGGGCAGTCACCTTGACCATCACAACATTCCTTATAATTCGACGTGGGTGAAAGGGGCTTTGCCGGGCTCAGCCGAAAAAGGAGAGAGCGCACCCATCGAAGCAGGGAAAATATATCGAAAGAGGAAGACTAGGGTGGCGACGAAACCTGAACCTGCTACGACGCTCCCCTTCTCTTCTTCTTCGAGTACGACGAGGCACCGAGAACAGTGTACGATGCGATCGAGTGAGAGGCTGGAGGTTGACGAGGTGACGAAAGAAGCGACGCGATCCCCCTCCTTTCCTCTTCGAGGACGATGAGTCGACGAACAGCTACGGTTACCCGAACCGCCATGAAATCGCCGGAGAAAATCCATGCAGAGCAACAAGGGACATCGTGTGTGTGTGTGTGTATGTATATATATATATATATATGCATATGCTTATGCCTAATGATAAATATATTCGCTTATATAAATCAATCTAGAGTTTAAATTTATTTAACCTAGGTGTAACATAGTAATGCTCTAGTTAAATTTAATATCCTATAATATTCTTGGTGGAATGACAGATTTTTCCGCTTAACCTTTCATGCATTGACTAATGAAAAGCAACAGTTGTGAACTTTGGATCTTAAGTATATTAAAATTGACAATAAAATTTCAATTTCACATTTAGTATTGATTTATTAATAAGCTAGCCTTTCCTTTTCCCATATCTAGGCATTTAGTTTAATTCCTTATTCCGAAATTAGCAGCCAGAAAATAGGAAGATAGAAATTGGAAGCAGGTTGAATGGGGAAAATTGGGGAAGGAAGGAGAGAAGGAGGAGAAGAAGAGAATAGGGAGAAGAGGAAAGGCAGAAGAGGGGAAGGAAAAGAATTAAGTTTACTTAAAAAGCTTGATTTCTGATATGTTTCTATGCTTATATGATGAGAAGTAAATGTGAGATTGTTTACAAAAGGAAGAAATTTCGATGAATTTATTTAGCTGAAGGCGATCATCATTAGGGTAATATATACAACTCCAATATAAAAACTTATTTTTTTAATTATTTGCATACGTATTTTTATGTAAATTACAAAAGGAAAAAAATTCGATGAATTTATTTAGCTGAAGGCAATCATCATTAGGGTGATATATACAACTCCAATAAAAAAACTTATTTTTTTAATTATTTGCATACGTATTTTAATGTAAATTATATTGATATTTGCTATATAGCAGACTTTTTTCATCTTGTGGAATTCATGTTTATAGAGTAATGTTCATGTGTAAATGATCACATGAAAATTTTGATAATAAAAACCATCGATTAAATGTATTATATTTATATAAATATTTTGTTGGTTGCTGACACTTTTAATTAAAGGCATTTTTTATCTTGCTTGTTTGTATATGCAATTGGCCAAAATGTTTTAATATGAATTGCTTGTTTATGTAAATGTACATTAATGAAAATATGTTAAAACGAAGAATTATCATGTTATGACATTAGTTGGATATTGCATACTTATGATAATCATACAGGTGGTGAAAAAGTCCCCAATGTAGTGAAAAAAGGTTCCCATTATAGTTCAATAGCGATAATGTTGGGTTTCATCTTGACTCTATTGTACTTGATGACATTGCTCTCGAGCTGAGTTTATATCCTATATTATATAGTGCAGGTTTATAATTCACAACCTTATAATGGCCGGTAAATATAGAAAACCGTAAATAACACATTCTAAAGCTAAAATGAAGTTTATGACAATAGAAATTGACTAAGCAAAAAAAAAAAAAAAACATAATTAAATTAATGTGCAAGTAATTAAATTATTAACTGACATAATATATTGTAGAAAATTAAATTTGTAATTTTGTTACTATTTTTTGTATGGTATGTTAATGCACATCCTTGGGTAAATAAAGTTTAATTTTGAATGTTATGTTAAAATACTTGTTGATCGTGAAAATTTAAAAAGAAGAAAAGAAAAGGTGGGGCCGGGGAGGGGGGGGGGAGTTATTAACTTGAAAATTTTCCTGCTCCTGCCAAACCCACCCGCATCCATCCAATAGCTGCTTCCACTTAGTCTCAATTACAAGCACACACGATGTCTTCTCTGTGCTCTCTCTAGTTCCCTCACTTCTTCTGTCTAAGTCCTCTTTCCTTGCATCGAAACTCCACTCCATACACAAAACCACACAGAAAATAAGTAATTAACTTGAAATATTTCCTGCTCCCGCCAAACTTACTCGCTTCCGTCCAATAGCTGCTTCCACTTAGTCTCAATTACAACTACTAACGATGTCTTCCCGGTGCTCTCTTTAGTTCCCTCACTTCTTCTAAGTCCTTTTTCCTTGCATCGAAACTCCACTCCACACACAAAACCACAACGTATCGCAACCTCTTCCTTTCGATTGAAGCCATATGCCTCCTTTGCTCTTTGTTTTCTCTACTTTGTATGGCCGACCCTTAGCCCTCACCAATTTTTGTTCCATGTGAAACCCCCCTGTTTTGTTCCTCGCGTGACACTATCGTTTGTTTCCATGCGGCGACCTGGTAATCGAAGGCATCACCCTCTTTGTGCTCTGCCGCTTGATCCGACCGAACCTCAGCTACAACCCGCTCTCTCCCCTTGCACCGAAAACTCGACATAGAGGCTCTACATGGTTGTTTCCTCCAAAACTTCTGTCTATCTCCCCGTCGCTTCGCTTTTATTGTCACACGACCAAGACGAAACCCTAGCCTTTGTTCCTCTCCCTCTTTTTCTGCTTCACCCGTGATATAGCCACGACTAGAGTCAGTTGAGAAGGCAGTGACGAGATTGCTGTATACTAAGACCATCGAACCTACTCTTGCATCCTTGCACCAAAGCAACTTCCTACTTTCTATGTTTGAAGCTGACGCTTCCTCCTGTCTCATTCTTCCTCCCTTCGATTCTAGCGCGCCATAGCCTTAACATTGTAACCGAAACCTATCTTCTCCTAGGCCAATATCACGTTGAACCTAAGGTTGCAAATGAACTGAGTGTTTGACAAGTTATTCGTAAGTCGGCTTGATAAGAGTTCATTCATGTTCATTTGATTAATTAATTGAACAAGTTTGAACACTTTTATAAACGCTCGTATGTTAAATGAACATGCTTGAACACCTGATTGTTCGATCGTTTATATTCTTGACTAATACATTTAAAGCACACGACCAATCTTGTTATGAAGCTTGATAAATAATTTAAATTTCAAAAATAAGATCAATTTGATGCTTATAAATTAAGTCAGTAAAATATTAATTTAAACTTGTGAATAAGTTCAATTAAAGCTTAATTTAAAATTCATTTATATAAAATGAAATTAAATTTTAATTTTTAGTACATAAAATAAGATAAAGACTTGTTTATTTAGGCCTTGTTTGGGATCACTTTCTATTTTTTATTTTTGTTTTTGTTTTAGTCTATTTTGTTTTTATTTTGTTTTCTGTTTTATGTTTCTAGAAAATGCATTAGGTATTGTTTTGATTTATTTATTTTTTTAAATTAAAAAATATAAAACATATTTAGATGAATATTTTCTAATTTTTTTTTAAGAAAAAACTATAATTTTTTAAAATTATAATAATGTTACAAAAAAAATATCAAACTTGACACATCCAAGAGTGTTGCCTTTTAACAAAACATAAAATCATGATGATTTCACACTAAAATAATACATTATATGTCTGATAATAAAGAAAATGACCTTTTAACCCAAATTAAAATAAATCCAACATTACATTGATAACATTATAAGATATAAACATAAAAAATTTTATAGGCTAATTAGTAAACTCAGCTTTCTGTGTGGCTCCAAAGTTCTCGAGCAAGTCGGTCTTGAAATAGTGTCATGTACTGCAACTGTGATTTGCAACTGAGATTGAGAAACATTAACTTCAATAGCACTTTGTGAGGCAGGAGTTGATGTAGATTCTCTTCATGTGCAAACTATAAAATTTTCATTCAGAAGGAAGCGACATTTGTTTCAAGACAAATAAATACAGCAAACATGTTTGAGCAAATAGAACATAAAAGAAAAAACAAGACTTGAATCTCCCATTGCCAATGTGTCGAAGCTCAAACCATACGAGCTTATCTCCAACAACTCCCCTAAGCATCAACAAGTCCAAAAAATCATAACAAATGGGTCTTAATCAACAACACTAGAAATGAGTCTCAAAGTTATTGTATACTTGAACAACATGAATCATAACTATAATGACCTATACAATGGAATGGGAGCAACTCTCTTACATTTATTGGGCTAATATCTTCTTAAAATTTTAAACTAATAAAAGGGTTCTCACCTCAATAAAAAAGATGAAGGACATAACGCAAGGCTCCACTACAACTAGTCAAAATTTTCTTGTCTCAATAAATGCTTAACAACTCGTTTTGATTCATATCACATAAAAAATATCACTATTTTAATATTAGAAAAATGAAATACACATCACTCGAAATGATATAATAAGGATAAGGAAAATATTTGAAAGTAACCGTAAATACTTAAATGAAATACATATCAATAAATACTTAAAAATTAAAATTTTGGTGTTAGATATATAAATCCATAGAAATTGAGTTATATGGATGTAAATATTCTAATATGCTTGTATGATCCCTCTCGTTAAACTCAAACTATTACCCAAAAAAATGATGAATCGGTTAGCTAGCATTAAAACATCACTTCAACAAAGAAAATCAGTCATATGATCCTTGAGCGCCTCTCCACTTTTACCCATGTACCTGGTGTACAGAAATGCTTTAAAAAAATAAAAAAATATACAAACATTTTGCAGGAAATATCTGGAAGATAGATTTGGAAACTCTAGGAATCATATGCAACACGCACCCATGTCTGATTTAGGAGGCTAAAATTCACGAAATCAATTGTCTATTCTAATGAACAAATCTCGCGGAGCTGTTTTCCTTCTTAGGCAAGATGAACACTCGAATTCGACCTCCATTGTTTGATATTAATCGATCTTTGCT
This sequence comes from Phalaenopsis equestris, assembly GCF_001263595.1. Taxonomy (NCBI): domain Eukaryota; kingdom Viridiplantae; phylum Streptophyta; class Magnoliopsida; order Asparagales; family Orchidaceae; genus Phalaenopsis; species Phalaenopsis equestris. Next base: position 413,005 of record NW_018165266.1, on the reverse strand, counting down.
CTCTTCTTCTTTGTAATTAGAATTTCTTTCTCCTCTCACCTGCTCTTTCATTAGAGTTGCTAACTGGACCCGTCCCTCTTTTAATAAAGGCAAACCGAGGGTTTTTCACGCTATGGAGGTTGCTAAAGAATCACACTTCCCCGCTTAAGTGGCAATGGGAAATTCGAATGCATGTTAGCAGAGTGAAGGAGATGGTCTCCATCCCCGACGCCACAGCTCTGTTCGCCTTCCATTGTTTCTTCACTTTACAATTTGGGGCATTTACATAGGTACCACACAATTCTCTATTGCAATGGTTCAACATGAAGTCAAGAGTTTCGGGCCGAGAAGGAAAAGGGGTCGTGAGGCCGACTCTATCACGAGACGGGGGGAGGCGTTGTTTTAGTGTTTTAAGAATAGGTAGAAACATATTTTTTCTATTTCTATTATTTTAAAAATACAAGTATTTTTCCAAAAAATAATAAATAGAAATAAAACAAAAACAAATGAGAAAACACTGGTTTTATGTTTGTTTCCTATTTTTTATTTTCAAAACAAAAATAATAAACAAAAATTGATCCCATACAACCCCTTAGTTGTTCAATTATTTTACGCATTTATATGAATATTTTAGTTATTCATTTAATAACATATCTATTTAAAAGCTCATTTATTTTTGTAAGTTCAACATGTAACTCATTTATTAGATTCAAAAGCTCATTATATTAAAATAAAAATAGCTCAACTATATTGCTCATTATTTTGCTCGATAATTTTATTTAGTTAAAGAATAAATAACACAATGGTACTAATTTTATTTTGCTCAATAAAAGTTGTTTGGATGAAAATTAAGTTGCTTGATATACTCATTAGTTTGCTCGGTCATGACTCGATTATCAACATATGAAATGAATATGACTAAACTCAAATAGGAACTAAGCTTGAAGATAAACACAAAATTCGATTAGAGCTTGTGCTCGAATTTAATAAACATGCTCAAGCTTGAACATAACTCCAAAAGCTTGATTTGAACTTGAGCTCGACTCGAGCTTGAACTGTATAAACATGCTCAAGCTTTAACACAACCGTACTCGACTTGGCTAGGTAAGTTTGCAGCCCTAGTCCGGACCCATTCCACCTTATTAAAACCCAACCCGAGCCACAACTCAAGCATATTTCTCTCATTTTCCCCTTGTATATATATATATATATATATATATATTAATAAAAGAGCAACTTGTGGCTCCCTATGTGTTAATATAAAAAAAAATAAAGTTACAAAATGAGGGTGGGAAAGTGGATCCTCATCTAAAAGCAAAAAGAAATACATTAAGGTCCTAGGGGTTTCACTTTCCACAACACAACTCCACAAAAAAAAAAAAAATATAACGATATCGTATATCCAAAAATACATATAACCCAAAAAATAATACCAAGCAAAAATAGTATGCCCAAAATTGACATGTACACAAAAAACAAAAATAATCATTGATTGTGGAGAGCAATTAGAGAAGCGTCCGACAATACTTGATAGAAGATAGAGCGTTGAACTGTCCCCAAGCAGACATTCCGAGAAGCATTCACCCAGACGAAAGAAATTCTGCAGTAAACAGGCACAAGACAACCCAACCGAAAGGTGCATATGCTCATACATAAATGCAATATAACCTTGCAGGAAATCCACCATATGAAAGAAATAGGTGATGCAGTGCCAAACCCACACCCACACCCACACATCCATAACCAGCTCAAATTGTAGTAGAAAATCGAAATTCATATAACAAGATGCCCCAGTCGAAACCCAAACATCAATAGCAATCCAAAATTGGATGTCGAAACCTCAAAGTAGCTATATAGAAATCGAAAACTTCAAAGCAAAAAAAGAGGAGCAGGAGGCCGATAAATTCAAAGAAACATTAAAGGCATGCAAAATATACCTAGCATGCACTGTAAATGGCATAGAACCCAAATCAAAATCCACCCAGTTGAACCAATCAATCTTCATGGAGATAAACTTGTAAAGAAAATGAAAGAGATATCAAAATTGAATCAGGAGCTGCATTAACTTTCAAGCAAGTCCCCAATAAGAAGAATCAGGAGGTGCGTAATGGGAGAGATCCCAACAAAAACCTCATTAGCATCCCTGCCCTTACGGGCTAGCCAATTCGCCGGAGAATTGCCTTCTCTATAAATGAACGACAAATGAATATTTAAGTTGTATCTTTGAATAATATCCCAAACTCTATTCATAGTGGGATTCAAATCCCACCGAGACTTAGAAGCCTTAGAGAACACATCAATAAGGATTTGAGAGTCCATCTCCAAATTAATTTTAGAAATTTTAAGGCGAGTTACAACCTGTAAAGCCAACAGAAAGGCCCAACACTCGGCCTCCAAGAGAGAGGAGGCAAGAATAGGAGAAGCGAAGAAATACAAACATTGCCCGGAGTGATTACGAAGAATCCCACCCGCATCAGTCACGTTGGGAATCTAACTGTCATCAAAATTGAATTTGACCCAATCCAAAGAAAGAGATATTGTAGAAACAGAGTTTGCTAAGATTTTTTGATATGGGATTCAAAGTTTCTCATAGGCGCAAACCGTTATATTTAATTTACCCCTCCTGTTAATGGGAGAGCACTTTCGATTCAGCCTAGTCATTAAGCGACGAATATTCAACATATCGTAGAAAAAGATTCTTAGATTATAAAATTTATCATCTTGAACTTAAAGCTAATGATGGGAAAACAATGTAAACCCTATCAACAGCCTAGGACTACATCATTTCAGGTCGTTGTTATCCCTAATCTTAGTCAGTATAAGATTTTTTTTAGGTCGTTGTTATCCCTTGTGAGTAAAAGGATAGAACTAGTTGGGTGGGACTTACAAATTTTATTTGGATATTATTGAATTACCAACTCACCAATTTGAGTTCTTGCGAGGAGGATCAAATTAGTTTGGTGGAACTTACAATAATAACCTATAAACAAGGTGGCTCAATTGAGAGTGCACGTAGTTTAATTATCTTGGGTTTGATTTTTAAAATATAAGATTTTTTTTAATTTTAAAATATTTGTTGATTCTTCAAAAGAACATTGCATGCTTATCAGTGCAAATGAGTGAATGTTTCATTTGAGCCTACGCGACATTCTAAGAACATTTAAATTTAAATAATTATTCAATTTTGCGAAATACATGAGGGAGTTTAATTTTGAAGTTGGGCACATGTTTTATTATATTATTATTATGCATTTATCTAGAGTTTTGTACTCTTTATATAAATGACTATTTAACATAATCATAAAATGCATTGCATACTTTCCAAAATACTTAAACATATTTTCAGGACATTGTATCGGAGTTAGATAAAATAATTTAAATTGTGAATGCAAGTCTTGAAATTTTTAAACCCTTTTGATTTTGCAACTGTTTCATATGTTAAAAAAACACTTGTATAGTTTCAAAGCATTTGAACTTCTGCTTGAAATGATTGTAGTGCACTTAAAAAAATTTCAAGGCATGAAACATAGGTTAAAAACTATCTATGTTAAAAACTATCTTGACGCTCATGATTTGTTCAAGAATCTTGGAGATTCAAGTGTTAACTTTATATTAATGATATGTACAAAAACATATTTTGACTATTTCCAAAAGACCGCCTTCTATCTGCTTGCGCATTAGAGTTGCAAACCCGCAGGCAAAATTTTTAAAGTCTAAAAGCCTATAGTTGAAAAGCCTAAATTTGAATTAATATTAAACTCTATAAGCCTAAGTTTGAAAAGCCCAATTTTGAATTAGTTTTAAACCATAGGAGCTTAAGTTTGAAAAACCAAAATTGAATTAATTTTTAACCCTACGAGCCTAAGTTTGAAAATACCAACTTTGAATTAATTTTAAACCCTAGGCGCCTAAGTTTGAAAAACCAAATTTTTAAATATTTTGTCAAGATCAAAGAAGTCATAATTTTAAGTTATTGCAACTAGTTTAAATAGTCCATATTTATAGTTAATTTTAAATAGTCCCAATTCACCTAAAATTTCGATGGAGTCTTGGCATCTACTCCCATTAGGAGGGCATATAGAGAGTATCAGTTTACTCAACTATCTTAAAAGACACGTTGGTCAATATCGCAACACTGCTGTTGGGAGATAATATTCTTTTAACCTATGAAGCACAAACATAGACACGGGGACACGACATGATACAAAGACACGATACGATATAACCATACAACATAATTGAAATATATATATATCTATATATATATATATATATTGTTCTCTGTTTCTCAGGCGGCCGCCACAATTAATTATTAATATAACAAATATATTTTTTCATTATTCTTTTTTAAAAACATCACAATATAAATTATATGAGAATAAAATTTAACTTCATAAATTTAATTTATATTATAAAACTTCTTGGTTATGAAAATTAATTTTTAAATTAGATATAACATGTTTCAAAACAATTCATCCGACTTATCTACTAAAATTTAAAAAAACCCATGATCATAAAGAAAGAACTACTAATGCTCAACTTCAACGAATATTTGATGCACCTTTGATGCTTGATTTTAACGAATATTAATGGGAGCTTTAACATGACAAAAAATGGAATGATTTCAACTATGAGGTATAATTAAGGCTATATGCATATTTATAATTTTCTAATTCTTGTATCACATTTTCTCTAAATTGTGTTAAGCTCACGTCTGATACAGTGTTGAGGTGTAAACAGGACGTGTTCGGGCCCGAAAAAAATTCAGACATATATTTTATAGTATTCGAGAAATATTAAAGCGTGTCAAATAAGTGTCAGCGTCTGAAATCGGTACGAAATATGTTTAGTAGTGTCAGTGAAACAGCTTTTAATCCATCGGTCTTAAAAGTCGTTCGACCTTCAGTGTACTTATAAAAGTCAATCACAAGCATACATTTTCCTGAATAGGTACTTAACTTTGCTTGTACTATACTTAAATCCCTGGGCCAGCACTCAAGTTTCCCAGGACGAGTACTTAATTTTTCCTCATTACTATAAAAATTTCCGCAAATGAATACTAATTTTTACCTGAATAGAACTTACTTCACTATATAGGCAATCGAATTTCTTCAAAACGGTTATTTTCAAATATTTTCCTTACCCTTTTTATATCATTTTGAGCCAAATGACGATGACAACAATTTAAGACAGGCAAGGCGATAGTCAATGAAATGTAAATGGAGAATTAAATTTTTTTTTCAATTTTTTACCATATATATATTTTTAAAATGCCCAAAAAGGCTAATATATTAAATAGAAATAAAGATACAAATATAATATGTGGAAGGGCCCAGCCCACAGAAAAACCACAAATGTTACCAAAACTAGAAAAAAATAGAAAAATACATTAGATATTAAAATAAAAAGCCTAACAGTGCTGAAATACATAGTATCAGGTGGCTAGAGAGCGACCCAATTTGGTCTTGCCTCTACCTCTAGTTCTAGGGTAGGATTAAGCTAATAAGCTGGTAAGATGATTGCCATTGCCAATAGTAACCAATGTATCATCTAATATATTCCCGAGCTGGAGTCGGCCTTCATTCTTTTTCTTCCTCCTGGAATAGACCTGCACTTCCTCTTCCGAAGAATCAGTCTGATGGGGTGGTAGAACTGAAGCAGAAGTATCACCAACCGTATTACCCACAATAGGTTCTAGTATATATGAAGTATGAGTTGCCTCTAACATTTGTAGGTAATAGTCCATTAGTATTATTTTTTATGAGGTTTGAAGGTATCAGTATCACATCACTCGCAGTAACAGTAACAACGGTGTTATGGGGGTTCCTCAGGGGCAATAAACACCTCATGTCTGGTAGTATCCTCCCCAAGTGGAACTAAAATGTCCAGAGCAGTGGGGTTAGGCCCAGCCTCATTCACTTGAACCTTAGATTTCAAATTTAGTAGAAACTTGTGACATTTATCAAGGACATGACCAAACATCTTATAAGGAGTACAATATGAGGGTCTGTGCTCCATGACGATTTGTTGCCAATAACCATTATGGGTTGTGCCCAGCCAGACTTCAGTAATATCAGGTAAAGTAATATCCCTTTTCACAAGTAACAAGTATTCACAAGTATTCTGGCTATCGAGGGTCTGGTTAGGTTGAAAGTAGACAGATCTAGTTTCAAAGGTTCCCCATGGATGACCCCAAGAGAGTAGAGAACCTGATGGCGAAAAAAATGCAACTTGAGACCTGGTAAACTAAACCATACTGGTACAGTGGGAGTTTCATGATTTGGATCGAAATCAGGAGACCACTTGAGTAGCTTCATAGGTTTACCAACAATGTTAAGATATTTTTTGGAGAAAATCCGAGTGTAGTCTTCAGACATGGTTAACTGAATCAAAACATCTCCAATCCATAAGCCCCACTTTCCACTTTTCTGCTAATTTGAGGTCATCAAAACTTTTCCTGATAACCTCCATAGGTGGGTGTCTCACTGAAATTTCCCAATGAGAGCAAACTTGAATTTGTCAGTCTTTGTCAGTTGTCAGTCAGGGTTGAAATTTCTGACTCTGAGAAAAAGAGTGATGCCTTCTCACTTTTCCTGCTTGCATTCTTAATAAAGGGGCAGCCAGCTGTACCATCATGATTCTCCTTATAACTTGAGGGGAACATAACCACTGTCTTCCCCTGAGGATTACCCACAATGTGGGCAAAGGAGGTTTTGCCCGGTTCACCCAAAAAAGGAGGAAGCTCCATCGAGAAGCCAATCGGGTAGAGGGCTGAAGAGGTCGGGGCGCTGCGCAGAAGGCAGTAAACCGTGATGCGAACTATAGGGCACAGGCGTTGTTCCCGAACGATTCTCGTGAGAAGGCGTCGTTCGCGTACGATTCCTCTCTCTCTCTCTCTCTCTATATATATGGGTTTTGACCCATGTCGAACCCTAGAAACTCTTATCGCATAAGATCATTTTCTTTCCTCACATTTCTTCTCCGACGTCGTCTCTCCGTCGTCGTCGTCGGTTCGCGCTACTTCGACGTCGACTGCGGCTGACGTCTGCGACATTCCAAGTCGACAAAGTTCGCGTCTGCTGCGTCGTATCTGTTCGATTTCGACGCCGACAGGTTCGCACGTTTCACACTGCGCGACATTTTGCGGCTTCGCCCATACCATCTTCGGCTCGTCATTCCTGCCCTTTGACCGATTCTAATTGCTGTGATGGAGCTTCCTTCTTGTTCAGTTGAATTTGGCAAAACCTTCTTTGCCCTCGTGGTGGGTAATCCTCAGGTGGAGACTGTGGTTGTCTTCCCCTCAAGTTATAAGGAATATCGTAATGGTATAAATGACTGCCCATTTATTAAGAATGCAAGCAGAAAAAGTGGGAAAACAACACCCTTTTTCTCGGAGTTAAAAATTTCAACCCTGAATGACAAATTCAAGTTTGTTCTTATTAGAAAATTTCAATGGGGACACCCACCTATGGAATTTATTAGAAAAAGTTTTGATGACCTCAAATTAGCAGGAAAGTGGAAAGTGGAAAGTGAGGCTCATGGATGTGAGACATGTCTTCATTGAATTAACCGTGACTGAAGACTGCACTCGGATTTTCTCCAAAAAATATCTTAGCATTGCTGGTAAATCAATGAAACTACTCAAGTGGTCTCCTGATTTTGACCCCAATCATGAACCTCCTATTTTACCGGTATGGTTCAGTCTATCAGATCTCAAGCTGCACTTTTTTCATCATCAAGTTTTTTACGCTATTGAGGTCATACTTGGGGACCCTATGAAACTAGATCTACTGACTTTCAACATAACCATACCTTTTGTGGCCAAAATACTTGTGGAAAAAGATATTAATTTACCTGGTGTTACTGAAGTCTGGTTGGACACAACTCATAATGGATATTGACAACAAATGAAGCATAGATCGCCTTATTGTTCTCATTGTAAGATGTTTGGGCATGCACTTGATAAATGTCATAAGTTTTATCCTGATTTGAAATCTAAAGATCAAGTGAATAAGAATAAATATAATCCCACTACTCTGGACATATCAGTTCCATCTGGAAAGAAAGCTACCACAGGACAGGTTTTGGATATCGCTAAAGATCAACCACCTATCATCCCTATTGAGAAGGTGCAAACCGATCCTCTACCCAATATTGCAGTTCTTGATGAAGAACACCATACTACAGATACAGATCCAAAAGTCTTATTTACATGCCAAAACACTCGAGAGTGCTCCTTTGATTCAGTCAAAGATCAGCTGGTACAACAAGCAGTTATTTCTAATGTTCAACATCCTACACATGTCTGACACATTTTAGACCAATCCACTGATCAGGCGAGCCTATCTTCAGATGAGAAATGACAGGTCTATTCCAGGAGGAAGAAGAAGCCTGGAAGCCGACTCGAGCTTGGGAACTAATTGGATGATACTTTGGCCACTACTGACAATGACACTCATCTTACCAATTTATTAGTTGGCTCCTTTCCTAGTACTAGAGGCGGAGACAAAGCAAAATTGGGTCGCTCTCTAGCCACCTGATACTACGTTTTTTTGGCATTTTTTCTTTTTTCCTTAGGTCTTTTGTAATTTTTTGTATTTTCTCTTTTTTTTGAACCATTTGTATGTGGTGATTAGCTTGGGGGAAGGGTGCCATGCTTGGGCCCTTCCACACAATTTATATGTATCCTTATTTTCTTTTATTAAAGCAAGTGATACGGCTTCAAAATTTATTTTTTGGGACGTTGGAGGGGACAACATCTCGGTCTGGCATGACCAATGGGGTCAAGGTGAAGTTTAATTTCCTTTACAGCACGGGATTTTGATTGACGTGATTATCTCTAATTTGTGGCTTCATGATAATTGGAATGTCAATAAATTAAATGAATTTATTAGTGCTCAAGAGACTAAGATATCTAAAATTCCTATAAAAAATTCTACGAAGGACCGTCCTTTGTGGAAATCTACTGTTTCTTTATCTCCCACCAAAATGCTTTATGCTAGTCTTTATCAGTATAGTGATTGGACATGGGGGAATGTTATTTGGAACAGGCTTATTTCTCCATCTATCTTCTTTTTGTGGAGGTTTTTTCTTAATATGTTACCTTTTGATATTTTTAAGCTTAAAGGTTTGAAATTGACATCTCAATGCTATTTCTGTAAAAGAGATTCCGAAACGGTTTCACATCTTTTCTTTTTATTTCCTTTTGTTGCTGATATTTGGAACATTTTGGGTTACCATTTTAATATCAAATGGTTGAACTCATCTTCGATCGCTGATTTTCTTAATGCTTGGAGTGATGCTACTAAGGTTGATAAATAACGGTTTTGGTTCTCTTGTGGCTCTTTGGTTCTCTTGTGGCTCTTTGGTTCATTTGGGCGGTGAAAAATGATGCTAAATATGGCAATAATATGTCTGCCCCTTCTATTACCGTTTCTAACATTATTGGTCATTTTTATCGAGCATGTCGTGCTCTTTGCTTACCTGGTGATACTGCTCGGTCTAGGTTGGGTAGGAAGGCCATTTTCTTTAGATGGAAACCCCCATCTTTGAATTTTTGGACCACTCTACTAATCACGCATGATTAGTTTTATGATTAGGTCCATTGAAGCCTATCACAAATGGTTTTTACAGTTTTTAAATATTTGAGTTTTGATTTTGACTTGTTTATCTTGTTGAGCATCATACCTTACAAGATTGTTATAACTGTTTTACTAGAAAAAGAAAAGAAAATGCTGATGCGAAGTAAGAATAATATTCAATTCTATGATCATATTCTGCTATACAGCTGTTATAAGATAGAGAAGTATTGAAGTAATATATTAAACGAAGTTTATATTCTGTACAAAATTTTTGATGTGTATTAGATGCTCTGTAGATATATTAATGAAATATTTTAAATTGGTTCTACTTAATTTGAATGGTTGGATTCTACTTGATCTGTATAAGTACAAGTGATTTGTTATATATTATTAATAGTTGAAAGAACTAGTATATTTTAGCTTCCATTATGTCTATTATGTGGGACACTCATGTTAAACTAGTATGTCTTGTTTCCAAACGGAATAATAACTTTTATTACTGTAGCTAGCTTTTTGCTTTACTAGTTGAAAGAACTAACAATTGCTTTATATTAATTTCTTTCTATTATTATAGCTCAAAAGGGCGTTTCCCAAGAAAAACATACCCCCAGCTCCGCCAAAGCATGCTTTAATGCGAATTAATTCTAGCCGTCTGCTCTTAGAACAGGTTGGTAAATTCAACTGTTCTACTGCCTAGAAGGTGGTGTTTGAATTGATTTATATACTGTTTTTTTAATTTATTTTCTCGTTGAAGTCTACGCGTTTTGTGAATTTCCTTGAAATTGTAGACCGCATAGTCCATAAATTATCAACTTTTTTTTGGAATACTAATCTATAAATCAGTTGTATTCTTTGATACGGTCTTCATTCTTAGACATCTTTGGTCCACAGCAAAATATTAACTGAGCTTCTTTGACTGTATCGGCAGGTCTTTCCTTGCCAATGACAAATGCTTATTAAATAAAAGCTCACCCTTGCACATATACTTTGTGACAAAAATCTTTATGAAATTAAGTGAAACAGAGAAACACGCAGTCTTATTATTTTTGCTTGCACCTGAATTTAATTTTTGGACTTCCGGTTCTTTGTACCTTTATTTTTATTTTATTTAATTATCATCAGGTCACCTTCACGTTTATTGCCATTAGCCATTGGTGATGGCATCTTTGTTGAAGATGTTTTAAAGTCTTGATGTTAATTGTTGGTTTCATTAATATTTTTTGCATAAGTTGTTTAAACTGGGAAAGAACGAGTTCAAAATTAAGGCAAAACTTTGCTGGAATGAATGAAATCATTTAGCCGATCTCTAACAGTTGGGTTGAGGGTAATAATGTTGTTGTTTCTAACTTTCGAGGAGCAAGCCATTTTGAGCATTGTTAGCTATATGGAAACTGAAAAATAAAAAAGAATTTGACCTGATTCAATAATTATTGTTTTAATTTTCCTTTTAATATTCTGGAATGTTTTTACTTTTCTTTTTTTTTTTGTTTTTTTAGTTTTTTTATTTCCTATTTTTTAGTGGGTAGTATTGTATGTCATCTGTGGCTTGCCTGAATGCTTAAATGAACCTGTTACCCTTTTTTTCTCGATGCTTTCTGCCAGCTGTAGTTTAGGGCTTGGCGCCCTTCTCATTAAAAAGCTAAATATTTCCTTCTACCGTTCATTTGTGAGGTATTTTCATGTCGTCATGTTGGTCTAAATATTCATGCTGAAGTTAAAAGAGTAAATTAGATCAAATGGTAATCTCGAAGGTCAAACTCAGAATAATAGTGGCGCTATTCCTTAATGGGCATAGAATTTGTGTGTAAGTAAGTTTCTAAATGCAAATTGGTTCTGTTGTTGTTCAGAAAGTTACTGTTAGAGCAGAATAAATGCTGTTAAGCATGATGCTAGCTAAATGTTTTGAATTTCTAATTGATGAAATGAAATCTATTGGCGGTAAGATAAAGGTTTGTATGAATGGCAATACTATGACTGCTTATTGTCTGTTGTTAAACTTTAACTTGTCACGGTGCATGAACATTGCCAACTTTTAAGCATATACTTTGTCTTTTTGAGCTAGGGCAATGCTCGATCTTAATTATATATATATAATGCTTTTTTCATTCTTATTTTCCTATGATATATTATAAGTAACATGATTGATTTTTTCATTGTCTACTTTATACAATCTAGACATTGCTTTGTCGACACCATTTAAATTTCACTTGTTATATATACAGTATAACTGAGACTCCTATTAACTTGGATGTACAAATGCCATGAAGTTGTAAATTTAGGATTAGTTGCATTCTTTTTTTGATGAATGAATAATAATTTCTGGAAATTTGCTATCAATTGAATGTTGCAGGAGTTGATCCGAAAAGGGCACAGAGCGATAAGAGAGAGGGTGCATTTTGGATCTCTTTCAAAATCTGACTTAGGTCCCACATAATAGACATAATGGAAGCTAAAATATATTCCTATAGGAATCTATATAGAAACTTAATAGCTGAAACACACAACTAGTTACTCCACGCAAAATTAGACCAAGGTGTTGGATGAAGAATTAAACATGTATGCGTGTATAACTTGTTGAGCACAATGTTAATGAAAACTCAATAACACAAGCCATTCAAATTAATTCACTAGTACCAAAACTATCACTCAAAAATCTACATAATGCTGAGTATGTATTTGCAATTCATGAGTTAAAAAATTTGTGTTGCAATTATATGAATTAACTCTACATAAAATCATCGGAGCTCATTATTTTAGATTTATCATAAGAACAATAATCTAGATGCAATAATGTTTGTGACATGTAGGTGCAAGAAGGTAAATCTGACAAATAATGGTGCCGTTATTGTTACTTGATTCAGCGCTCACTTAGCCTGCATCCACACCCAAACCTCAGCTCATCTAGGATCGTACTATCAATCATTGCTACAATAAGCTCACCTCTTTTATGGGGTAAAGGAAGCACTTACACAATAATTCACAGGTCAATAGCAACCTATCCTGTGCTTTACACCCAAAGTTTCACTAAGACTATCTCGCAAGGCTTAGCAATGCTCCTTTGTTTTACAAGAACAAAATTTATCCTAAACCAAAATTCTCTTAGATTTTGTTGGTGATTGAAAACTTCTTCCAATTCTCTCAGCTTAATCCTTTTATGATAAATATACAATAAAAGCCCTTGGATAAATTCTTAAAATAAAATGATAAGAAATTTACTTGATGCAAAAACAGTTGGGAGTTCAATAGAAAATGTAGCAAATATTGAGACCTCAAGTAATCAATTGGATTTGAACTTCTCTTTGAAAACTCCTCATTTGATTTTTCACTTTTGGTCCAATTTTCACTCTCACTACATTTTTTTTGGCTTGTGTGATATTTTTACTCTTAACCCCTTAATATATCTACTAAAATATATCAGAAAACTCATCAAAATTCTCTCCTCAAGTCAATTACTGACCGCTACTACGAAAGCAACATTGGAAAGCCCTAGTTTTTATTTTAGCTGCAGGTAAAATTGAAAATAACAAATATTTTGAGAAATCATATAAATTCATTTCTAGTTAAAAATTGGTTGAATTATAAATCGAATCATATTTAAACAATACACTGGAATAGGAATTATGCCTGAATCTTCTAAGTATGACATACATTTCTCATCATTACTTATTATCACATAAAAATATGACATGAGAAATTGAAGACGCGAAGATGTTGAATTTTGGATGAATATTCAACATCTTCAATTTCTTAACCTAGCATCTTCATCCCAATCTCCTCTCCCTTCAGTGTTTTTCCCCATGCATCTAAGGTAAAACTACCTCCGTCTATCATATTCATACCCTATCCCGACTTCTCTTTTCTTTTTCGTACTCCTCCACACTATTTGGATAACCTCTTCTATGTTTCTGCCCAACACCCTCCATGAGTAATCTCTAATCCACCCCGCATCAAAGTCATAAAATGGGTTCCTTGATGGTGGATGATTTCCTTCTCTTGTTTCTCTCGTCCTATCTCTTTGCTTTTCAATTTATCCAAAGATTCTCCAGTCAACCTTTGGTTAGTTTTTGCAAATTGAATCGCCGGGCGGATCTTGGATTGCATCTCAATAAGCCTCCTCATCATATCTTCCATGCTCATGAATCCATTTTTTATTATAGAAAATCTTTCCTTTTTTCTAAATTTAAGTCGGTTAATTTCTTTCTCCAATTTATTTTCCATATCATCCACTTTCTTGGCCGCGATTTCTTCCAGATGGCTTTCGATCATGAAGGAGGAACTATTGCATGCTAAAATCTATTTGTCCGAGTCATGTATGTATAGCAAGGTCATAAGCCCCTCCTTTGCTTCAGCTTCCTAGGTCTCGGCTTCCCAGCTAGCAGTTATTGCGATTGTATAGAAAGGCTTCGGTCACAAAGGAGATTACAATTTGCATTGCTATCTAGCTAGCTCCAACTACAATTGTATCATGATATCAGGTCACACTGTAACTCTCTTGTCCACTGCGACCCCCACGTGGCCTTCTCAGCAAGCTCTAATGGCGAGTACAAAATGAGAGAAGAAATATGGGAGTTTTGGGTCTTTGTATTCCGCCGAAGTTTCGGATCTATGTATGCCGCGGGTAGCACGCCGGATCCCGCTTCCTAGATGGTTGACTGTATCGTGGTACTCATTCACGACGATCTGTAGGCCTCGATTTCGATCGCCCATCAACCTATTTGCCGCTATCCGGATGGCAGGCTTCACAGAATCGAACGCTTTGATACTAATAATTACTTTATTGCGAGAATATCAACCAACTCAATACGAATACATAAGATAAGCACCTACAATTCAAGAGGTAAGCGATCTCTCCCAAATCCTACACTTTGAGAGGTAGGAGCTCTCTCCCAAACCATAACCCTTAGAATCCAGACCCAATCTCATGCATAACCCTAACCAGAAACTATTAATCCCTCTTTATACCTAACAATAGTTAATAATGAATGACAAAATTGTCCTTAAGCTAATAGAAGACTAAATTTCCTTTAGGCTAGGCACCGACATCACACATATCTCTTCAAATCATATCTTTCTTACTCTCAAACATTTCGAATATCACTCTCTGTCAAACTATTTACCATTATAGCAATTTTTAAAGAAAACTAATAAAATTTAACATTTAGACTAAAATATATTTTAAACAAAATATTGACTATGTTAACTAATTACATATGTTTTTTACTATTATCATGGAGTTTTTCAATTAATCCATCCAAGTTATCTTTAAATTTAAAATTAAAATTTGTTGAAGTTTTAAACTTATTCCTAAATTTCTTTTATTAAATAGCCCAGACCAATCTTAGATTACTTTATTCACCATCTCTAAATAACTTACTTTTGTAGTCGAAGATATGTCTATTGATAAAACTTTAAGACATATCATCATGGAAATTATGGTGCACCTCTTCAAGTCATTAGAAATGTTCTTAGGTAGGTGTTGGTGATCATTATCATCGACTTGAGTGAGGAGTTCAAGAAGAAATAATTTCTAGATATCATTGAGATCTTCAAGAACTTGCACACTTTAGAGGCTAGATGGATCATCGGAGTGTATGCTCCCTTGAGAAGGATCCTCTTCAAGTTTATTACTCCAGGGATGATCATGATGAGAAATTGTGTATACATCATGAAAGATGTCGTGGGGTTCTCCTCCATGATGTCATGTAACGGATGCAATAAAAAAGTTTCGATTGAAGCCTCTTTCTTTTATTACATGCATGAACATAATGTTTTTCTTGATGTTGAATTTGAACATAAGGACTTCTCTGTTTGTTATTCAATAATTAATAAAAGTGCATCAAATATGCAATAAATATATAGTATGCATTGTTAAATGATTCTAGTTTGAAGTCCTACATGACATAGATAATTTTGTTGATCGTCCTTTTAGAACTTTGTTTGATATAAATACTAAATTGAAAAATAAATACTTTCCTATTAATTTATGCTTAGAATTGCAGAAAACTTGATATATTTTGGAAAGGTAGCCTAATTATTAATGAATGCTTCAATTGGTTTGAATAGTTAATTTTTAGATTTAAAGTTCTGGATGAAAATAGGTAAGATCGAAAGTTGGGAATAACTTGATACCACAGTACGATTCTTTGATCCCAATGCCAAGATGAAGCTCATCACAAACCATTATATATGAGGTAGCTCTGATGCTCTTCCAATATATATAATGGAAGTCAAAATGTCATAATTATTAAGTCCATTATTATTGTTGAAGATCAATCAGTCAGGAAGGGACTGTCAGAGCTAGATAAGTTAAATCAGAGGCCACAGATTCATTGCTTATAAGGAAATACCTCTCCCATGGATTCATATACAAAAAATGAAAGAAAAAAGCTCATAGATTGCTTTTAGCATTAATACCAATCGTTAAATAATCAAAATACATATAGCTAGGGAGGATTTTTTTCTTTGTCTTTTGTAATTATTTATTTCTTTTCTTTCTTTGTTGTTTTATATATAAATACACATCAAAAGAATGAATAATTGAAACTTTTCTAGCGGCTTCTTTTTTATATGGTATCAAAGATAGGCTAAGGTTTTCTGCTTTCAAATTTTTGTTTTTTTCCTTACTATGGCATTTCTTTCTTGTTGGAGCTCTTCATTCCCTTGATTATGTTAGGTTTCTTTAATTTCACTTTTAGTAGTCAACCATCGGAAATGGTAAAAATCGGACTAAAGAACTCTAGGAACTTCAAGCCTCAGATCTCTTGAATGGGAGGAACTATCTGAAATAGTCCCAAAGTTTATGATCTTTTTGAAAAGTATAGGAAAAACATCTACCATTTTATGGATCCACCTTCGAAACTGAAAGATTTTTTATGCTTTGAAAAGAAACAAATTATATGATTATGACATGCATGTGGAATATAATATTGCTGGAAACCAATGAGCCATATATGTTCCTATCTACTGCAAATGATGTTTTTGGAATGTGTCAATCAACCTACTCAAAAGTCAAAGATGCTGCACTAATTTATGAGATCAATATAAAACAGTCCAATATCAAATACAATAACCTTCCTATCATTGAATATTTTAATAAAAAAAGGCTCATTAGCTTGAATTAGATTTTTGATAAGATCTCAAGATATAATTCTTGCCAACATCTTCCAAACATGTAATCATGCATCAATTTTGAAAAATAAGTGGCTGGTAGTTCTCTAAAAACTGTTGCCGAACATGAGCATCTCAATTTTTTACTATTTTTTAACTTAAAATTAATTTTTTTTCAGTTTATAAATTATTAAAGATCATAACTACAAAATTATTTTATGTGCCAATTATTGTGTATTTCAATTGTCACACCCTAGTCGGCCCCCCTTAGGTCAAATAGATGTGTAATAGAGGAGGGCAACTCAATTAGACTCAAATTGATCCTGAGGTGTGCTCATTAGAATCAACAAGTGAAGAATTAATTTTATTAAATTATCACCAACAAATTCTTATGTTTCAAATCTCCAATAAATATTTATTGATATCAAACATAAATTAAAAAAATATGTATAAATAACACTCAACTAAGATATTGTCTTTATGTAAACATTTAAATATGAAATCACATGTATTCCTATACTTTTTTTATAATCACTCAATTTTACATTCAAAAGCTATACAAAAGGATAAGTTGCCTGGCTAATGGCTTACCAGCTTCTTACCCCTCCCCATAAAGCAACTTAATATTATTTGATAAGCTATATGCTCAGTGAAATAAACGCTTCTAAAATAAG
Organism: Phalaenopsis equestris; assembly: GCF_001263595.1. NCBI lineage: Eukaryota > Viridiplantae > Streptophyta > Magnoliopsida > Asparagales > Orchidaceae > Phalaenopsis > Phalaenopsis equestris. The sequence continues at coordinate 395,664 of NW_018165266.1, read as the reverse complement.
TTTCAAACATATAAGGCAGAGGTAACTAATATAGTGACTAAGATGAGTAACAACATAAATAAATAAACATACCTCGATACTCAAATTGTAAGAAAAACATGCTTATAAAAAAGACATGCAAGAGTGGTCATAAGTAAACATAATTGCTATTAATAAACCATTTAAATCACTATACCAAGCAATGCTCTTGCGGATTTATTTCGTTTTTTATTCTTATTCTTAGTATTCATTCTCTTAGAAAGATTATATTATATATATTTAAGTATTGACATATTTCATTTTATTAGGTCGTCATTTAGCTCGTCAACCATCATAATTGCAGATAAATGTTGCTTGTCACATCATTGCATCCTATTATCAAGTTAAGAATTCAATTATTTTCTTATTTAAGGGTCATCTTATCCTATTATTTTGCCTTTCCTTGTGTATATCATTAGTATAGTTGTCTACTGATCATAACTTGCATAATATTTTCTCAATTATCATTATCTACGATAATTATTTTCATATGTATTATTCCTTGAATATACCTAAAAATAATCATTTTATTAATATTCACAAGCAATACAATATGACAAGTAATAATCAAGTCATCAACTGTTATAATTGATGTATTTTTTTTAGTAATTATACTATGAAACTGACAGTAACAGACGATTATGTTTCTGAATTATGCTCTGTCAATTACATCAGTTATGCCTTATATGTAAGAAATTTTATACAAATATATAACAAATAACTTTTTTTATAAACGTCAACAAATATTAGTCTTATAAGGATTCGTTCCTTATTTTAGCATTCATAAATCTCACATGGGTTGTCGAGTCAGTCTTGCAATGTGTTTCTTCATTATGCTCGTCTCCTAATATACACTGCTCTGAATCACATATTCTTATAAATTTTGCAAAATTATTAAAATAGAAATTCATTTAACATAAACATACTTTCAATTATCTCAAAAGAACTTCTGATATAAATTCTTCCGTTCTCTCCCTCTCCTCTACCCTCTGGTCATTCCTAACTTACGATCAACCAACTCTCTTATGTCCTAGCTTAGGTTCACAATGAAACAAAGATTAATAAAAGGGGTTTTAGTTTAAAAATAATTAATAAAACCATTTATACATAATTACATACATATATTTATATATAATCGCGTTAACCTGTTAAAAATTCTTTTTTTATATTAATTTCTAAATCCCAACAGCTAAAATTTGTTATTGTTACAGATTCAACAAGTTGTAAGTCATGACAAATAGTGTAGGAGGAATTCTTTAGGTTAGAATTGATATGAAAAGAAAATTTTTGTACTTATAAATGCATATGGATAAATCTTAGCTCAAGATCTAATTTTTTTTTCATTATCCCTTCATTTATTTTTTCGTTCTTTTCTTTTCTTCTATTTCCTCTTCCTAGCTGCTGTTTCCTAAGAACAGCTTTTTGTTCAGTTACTCTAAGCTTCATTATTCAGCTTTCTATACCTATCTATATCATATATACATATTCAGTTACTCTAAGCAAGATTATTGTTAAAAGTGATTATATTATGGAAAGTAAAAAAATTATAATAAATTTATTACATTTTTAATTTTTTTAATTTTAAAAATTAATATATTAATGATTTATATATACTTTTATATATTATTTTTTTAAAACAAAATGATGTTTTATAAAATTGTTTTTAATAATTTTTTTGGGTATGGGATAATTAAGTTATAATTTAAATTTAAGCTTTTATGTTACTTTTTAGTCAAATTTAAGTATTTTTTGTTGTGAGGCTTATGAATTTGTACAAGAACATCATGCTAATTTTTTGAAAGGAATTCTAGATTCTTTACTCTTATTTCAATTTAATATCTTTCAATCCTTCAAAATCCCAATAGTTTTGGTGCTACTAGATTTATCACCTACATTGATCATTGCATTCCAGTGGCTTGCGCATAGCTTTATAACAATAATGTGATGTCAGCATCATTCTTTCCACTTTCATTATCGTGATAAAAAATTAATTCAATACTTGTAAAAATTATTTAAGATTGATGTTCGTGATTATTTTAGTCAAATATTATCATCTTCCTTTTTATAAAGATGGTATCATTCGTTTACTTATATCTTGGAGCTTCTAAATAATTTAAGTGATGGAAAGAAAAAAATTACCAACTTTTGAGATAGGAAGCAGAGAGGCAATTCGAAGAGGTTAATTAAAATAACAATGAACTAAACAAGATGAATTGACCTGGCAAAAACATCCTCCAGTGGGATTTAGGTCCTTTTCAAGAAAAGGTGGTCTCTCCTGAATGGTTAATTAAAATCTTTTGAATGTCCTTATCAGTGGCATATGAGTCTTTCAACACCTTAAAATAGCAAATACTAAACAATTGATGTTCGTGATTATCTTAGTCAAATATTATCATCTTCTTTTTTATAAAGATGGTATCATTCATTTACTTATATCTTGGAGCTTCTAAATAATTTAAGTGATGGAAAGAAAAAAATTGCCAACTTTTGAGATTGGAAGCAAAGAGGCGATTCGACTCTATAAAGCGTCGCTGCCTACTTACCTCGAGAGTTGAACGACACATACGGGCAATGACAGATGCCAGATAGGGCTTCTCGTGCTTTAATCAAAATTGAGACGACATTGATGTCAAGAAGTGAAGCCGGCGTTGGTGTCATGCAGAGGAAGAGGAAGCGTGGAAGATGCGCTTATGACGTGCGAGGGTAGGGAGGGCAGCGTCCGAGTTGCCCGGTGCGAAGGAGAAGCACAAGGAGTCAAAAAGGAGGATGTTGAGGAAGAAGCTCTCTCGTGAGTGCGATTTTGTTCTCGCGCGCAAGGAAGCTCTATCGTGCATAGTGGAAGGAGCTCGCATGAGAAAGCCATGCACGTGATTAAGGCTAGACCAAAGATTATACGGTGAGTTTAATAAGTTTAATTAAAATATTTAGTAAGAATTTTATACTTATAATATATATTTATATAATTAGGATTATATAAGGTATAATAAAAAAAAGTTTTAACACTAAATTTTATAAAGTAAATATTTTAAATAATAAATTAGTTTTTAATAATCTTGTTTATTATAAACATCAATTTTAGAATGGTTGATGTCAAGACAAATCAATTAATGCATTAATCGATATTGAGGTGGGCACTTATGTTTTATGCTATAGTGATATTTTGCTTCTTCTAGACCAAATGCATTTACTAGTTCTATCATTTGTTATGTTGAAATTATTGCAAACTCTGGATTTTAAATTCTATTGAATTTTTATTGATATTGTAGAAATGATATGCATGCACAATGTTATTTAAATGATTTATACTTTTAGTGAATAATGATTTTGATAGAATGTTTGTATGTGCATGACTGATCATGATGAAGTCACCCCTTTATGGTACTAGTAGGGGAACATTAAAGTACCCATGTACATCTATGATATCGAAATACTTTTAGTGGTATAATTTTTAGACAGCTCTCCTATGGTGGCTGTACAAATATAAAATGATATTGATATGCTATTGATATAATAAGATTCATTGATAGAATCTAAAATATCAATATTGATTCATTAAAAGTTTAGCTAGCATGTATTTTAATTTTTTTTTCCTTGTATTGTTGTAGTTTTGTAATATGATTATTCCCTAGCTTATTTAGCCCACTGTTATTTTTTTAAACTAACTTTGCAAGTTAATTAAAGTGATTAAAAGATGTGCGATAGAAGGGATAAGATTTATATAAGATACAAACAATCAATAATGAGGTAAATTTAAAGGAACTATTTTAATTTAATCTGATTAGTGACTTTTATTTATTAAATTGTAGATGAATATAAAAAATGTAATTTCGACCGTCCGACCATTTATTCCTGCATTGATTAGTTCTAAATCTTAGATCGGGTAGTAACAAAAGTGATACCAGAGCCAATATTTAGGATAAATTATTGAAATCTAGTTGAAAGAGCCAATAATATAATTTAAAAATTAAAGTCAACTCAAACTGATAGTTATATCTATTTAGGCAAATGAATTCACTCGAAATTATAGAAGATGGGAGTTTGCTAGAAAATTTATAAATAATTCTTGTCGACATACTTAAAAAAAAATGAGTTGCAATCAATTTTAAATTTCGAGGACGAAATTTTTGTAAGTGGTAATTATTGTAACGTCCCTTTTTATTACCCAGGAGAGTAGAATCGAAGAGTTGAGTAGGAGAGAAGACGATTCGAACAAAGAGCCGATAAAGAGGAAGCGAGCAGTCGGGGCATCGAACAAATGGAGGAGGAGGTGAGGGGTCTGAATTCAAAGAGGTGATTTGGCTCTTCAAAGCCTCACTGCTCACTTTTTTTGTAGAGTTGAACAACACATATAAGTGACGACATACACTAGATAGGGTGATGGAAATTGAGGCGGTGTCGGTGTCAAATAGTGGAGCCTACTTCAGTGCCGTGCAAAGGACGAGGAAGTGAAGAAGATGCGCTTGTGATGTGCAAGGACGGAGAGGACGACATCCGAGTGGCCTGTTGCGAAGAAGCATAAGAAAGGAGTCAAAGAGGCGGATGTTGAGGAAGAAGTTCTCTCGTGCGTGCGATTAAGTTCTCGCTTGAAGGGAAGCTCTATAATGCACAGTGGAAGGAGCTTGTGGGAGTAAGTTGTGTGCGTGATTACAGTTGGTTCGAAGATTATTAGGTGAGCTTAATAAGTTTATTTAAAATATTTAATAATACATTTATACTTATAATATAGATTTATATATTTAGGATTATATTATGTATTATAATAAAGAATTTTAATACTTAAATAATATAAAGCAAATAGTTTACATAAAAAATTAATTTTTAAAACCCATGTTTATATGTATCAATTTTAGAACAGTTGACGTCAATAGGGTTATTAAAACGGCTCGTTGTTCGCAAACAACTCGAGTTTGACTTGTTAAGAAAGTCGTGTTCGGTTTGTTCGCTAAGTTAATGAGTCGAACACGAATAAAAACTTTCGTTCGTGTTCGGTTTGTTTTAGCTCGAAATACTACTCATCAATTATATATGTATATATATATAATGAGTATTTTTTAAAAAAACTATTTAACTACAAGGCTACAAAGAATTATTATCAATTAGAAGTATTAATTAAGAAAATATAATAAAAATTATTAAATTAGATCCCAATGATGTTTTAATAATAATAATAATTTTTAAATTTTGCCTCAACACTTAACATTTAATGGCTACGTGATTAGGGTTGTCAAAACGACTTTGTTCGTGAACAACTCGTGTTCGGCTCGCTACGAAAACAAACTGAACAGGAACACACCTTTTGAGCTCAAAATATAAATGAGCTGAACACGAGCTGAGCTTGGGCTTGCTCGTGCTCGGCTCGTTTACACCCATAGACTTCAAGAAAAATCAATTAGCAGATTAATCAACATCAATGTGAGTACTCATGTTCTTATACTATAGTGATCTTTTGTTTCTTCTAGATCAAATGCATTTACTAGCACTATCATTTGTTATATTTAAATTACTGCAAAATTTGGATTTTGAATTCTAGTGAATTTTTATTAATATTGTAGGAATGATATGTGTGTACAACATTATTTAAATGATTTATAAGTATATTGTATGATACACAAATAAAAATGTAATATATTTTCAGTAATTATTAATTTTGATACATGTGCATGACTGACTATGATAGAGTCATTATTTCATGTTACTTATGGGGGAACACTAAGGTACGAGTGCACACCTATAAAAAAGATATTGACATTAACACGCCTTAAGTGGTATAATTTTTATAATATGCTCCTATAACGGTTGTATAGATATAAATTAACATTGATATGCTATTGATATAATTAGATTCATTGATAATATCTTAAATAACAATATTAATTTATTAAAAATTTAATCAACATGTATTTCACTTTTTTTTTTTTTATAGTTTTGTAGTAGGAATATGAGTATTCACTGACTTGTTTAGCTCACTGTTATTTTTTGAACTAACTTTTCAGATTAATTTAAGTGATTTAAAGATGAGCGTTAGAAGGGATAATATTTATGAATGTGTGGATAATCAGTAACAAGGTAAATTTAAATATACTACTTTAATTTAATTTGATTAGTAACTCTTTTATTTGTTAAATTGCATATGAATATAGAAAATTTAATTTCTACCGTCCGACATTTTTTTCTTGCATTGCTTAGGTTTAAATTCCAGGCCAGTTCGTAACAAAAGTGGTATCAGAGTCAAGGTTCAAGATAAATTAATGAATCTAGTTGAAAGAACCAATAGAGTAATTATAAGAAAATTTTAATAATAATAAAAATTTAAAATTAAAGTTAACTCAAATTGATAAGTATATCATTCAGGCAAATGAATTCACCTGAAATTATAGAAGGGAGTGCACAAGAAAATTTATGGATAATTCATGTCAACCTACTTAAGAAAAAATGACTTGTATTTTAAATTTCGAGGATGAAATTTTTGTAGGTGGGTAATATTATAACATTCCGTTTTATTGCCTCGGGCTGAAGAATTGAAGAGCTGAGCGTGAGAGAAGACGAAGTGAAGCGTCTGGCAAGCAAAGAGCTGAAAGAGAGAAAACGAGCAGTGAGGACATCAAACAAAGGGAAGAGAAAGTGGGGGGTCGGAATTCAAAGAGGCAATTTAACTCTACAAAGCCTCACTACCTGTTTACCTGGAGAGTCGAACGATGCATACGAGTTGCTACAGACATTGGTTAGGCCTTCTCGGCTTCAATCGAAATTGAGCTGGCATCAGTGTCGAGTAGTAGAGCCGGTGTCGATGTTGTGCAGTGGAAGAGGAAGCAAAGATGCGCTTGTGACGTGTGATGGCAGAGAGGATGGCGTTTGAGTGGCTCAGTGCGAAGAAGCATAAGGAGTCAAAGAGGAGGACGTTGAGGAACAAGCTCTCTCGTACATGCAATTCAGTTCTTATGCGCAGGGAAGCTCCATCGTGCATAATGGAAGGAGCTCGCAGGAGGAAGCCGTGTGCTTGATCAGGGATAGGCCGAAGATTATAAGGTGAGTTTAATAAGTTTAATTAAAATATTTAATAAAAATTTTTACTTATAATATATATTTTTATGTACATATTCAGTATTATATAATGTATAATAATAAGTTTTAGCACTTAAATAATTTAAAGTAAATATTTTAAATAATAAATTAATTTTTATTACCTATGCTTATTGTAGGCAACAATTTTAATAGAGTTGACGTCAAAAGAAAATTAATTGACATATTAATCGACATCGATGTGAGTACTCATATTCTTATACTTTAGTGATATTTTGTTCCTCTTAGACCAAATGCATTTACTAGTATTCTTATTTGTTATATTGAAATTATTGCAAACTTGGGATTTTGAATTCCTTTGAATTTTTTTTCTTAGTGTAGGAATGATATGTATGCACATTATTATTTAAATGATTTATAAGTATATTGTATGAAACACAAATGATAATGAAATATATTTTTAGAAAATAATAATTTTGATAGAAGGCTTATATGTGCTTACTGACTATGATAGAATCACCTCTTTTTGGTATTAGTGAGAGAACACTAAGATACTCGTATACATTAATATTAAAGTACCATAATTGTATAATTTTTAGATAGTGTTCCTGTGACGATTGTACATATATAAAATTATATTGGTTGGCTACCGATATAAAAAAATTCTTTGATAACATCTCAAATATTAGTATTATTTTATTAGAAGTTTAACCAGCATGTATTTTACTTTTTTTGTATTGTTGCAATTTAGAAATATGAGTATTTACTATTTTGTTTAGTTCATTGTTATTTTTTAAACTAATTTTTCAGGTTAAAAAGTGAATAAAAAATGAGTTGACTTGATAGAATAGAATGGATATCCATCTACTTTTGGTATAACTTAAATTAACTTGAAAAATTGTTTCAAACTTACACCTTTCTTGAACAACTACTTTTACTTGTAGTTGCTGGCATCGCTTTCGTTCAATTGAAAGTTGTGGAGCCACACCAAAATCTTCTTCTTCTCATGGCTCACTGACTTCAACTATTCCTTGATCAAAGAAAGAGATCATTTTTTTGGTTGTGCAATCTAATTTTGCATGACTAAATCTGTGACACTTGAAACACTTCCTAGCTAAGATAGATTTAAGAATGCGGATTGGCTTCACCTGTTTTCCCATCTGAATCAGTTTCTCTTTAGGTGTGAGAATTGGATGTTCCTATTGCTGTACTCTTACGACGCGATTCTATGGTTGAACTCTACCTTTAAGGTGTGGCGGTCATCCGGTAATGTTTGCTTTCCACTTTTAAATTTGAGGTGTTAACAATCAGTCTATAATTATATGGTAGGTACTAGAGCTGCATCTCACGTTTCATCATGAGTCAGGTAGTAATCTTATTTTTTCTCACGCTGGCAAATGTGTTTCAAATATTCCCACCAAAACAATGCTTTCTTCTTTAACTTGTTGGTAGGTAGTTTTACTATTTTGTCTGGTAGGACGTTCTGGAAGAAAATTTCAACAGCCTGGAGCCACTTGATGAAGCTGTCTGAATCTAAGTGGCCGTCATAATGAGGTATTCCACATTTACTTCAAAATTCTGGCTTATTAGATATTTCGGGTCAAGTTTTTGTGGTATAGGTCCTTCATTCCTAATATCCGTATGACGGAAGAGATTCAATCCATTTATTCGATCTAGCAGGTTACCATTGTGGCTACGAATTACCCGTCTGGATAGTCTCTTTTTGTCAATTTCATCGAGTCATTATAATACTCTGCAGAGTTGTCGCTGTATCTATTCCATTGCAAACTCCTAATCAGCATCCGACTATTGTCTCTCCGATGACATGATTATGGTTTAGGTTTGGGTAGGTAGAAGAAGGTGTATAGGGATGATATAGGGTGGGAATGAAAATTTGGGTGGAGATAGGGTGGGGCATGTGTGGATGCTAGTAATGATAGGATAGGATTAGGGTTTAGCTAGCTTTGATACCATATGATATTAGAGTTAACTCAAACAATAATAAATAAACTGAATGGTTTTACTACTAAGCCAATTAGATGATTATAACTCACACATTGAAAGGGAAATGTAACAACAGAAACAAACAAAAACAACTAAAGTATATATCAAAGGTGGTGGAGGTCAGCGAGGTGGTCTGGAAGGCAGATTCAACAGGTAGGGTTTCTAGAAGGTGGATGAGTTGCAGTAAGGCCTATCAGGGGCTGGAATAACAACAAGGAGACATCGGGGATGGATTTGGGCTGCTGGAACAGTGAGGACAACTCGGGGAACGGTTGGTACATCAACTAGATAGTGGTGGAGGGTGGTAAGAGCGGTTGGAAATGGCAAGGGGAGGGCTATAGAGCAGGTTGGTAGAGACAGAGAGTGGTAGGGGCAGTCGGAACTGTTGCGGCAATGAGGGAGACAAAATTCTGGAAGGTGGCAGCAAGTGGGAAGGGTTAGGGATTAGGTTTTGGAGGCTGTAGCATGTTGGAAGGGGAGGCACAGTGGCGGGGAAGGTTGGAAAAGGAAGGGACTGGAACTCCATGCTTTTCTAGAAGGCGGCAACAAGCAAAAAAGCGGCTGGCGGCGGCTTTAAGATTAAAAAATTCATGAAGAAATAGTCAGGACAGCCATTCCTAGCGGCTGCAGCAGGGAAGGAGTGCCCAGGAGCGATGTAGTGAGGATGCAAAAGAGGATAATGAAGATAGCCACCATCTCGTGAAGGAGATACAGTCGAGACACCACTCAAACCCTCTGATACAGCTTCACAGGGAGAAACCTATCCCGATGACTGTTCTAAACTCACTCACGCTAAAACCTTCTTCTAAACCCTAATACAACCCATATATATGGAATAACTAAAAGAGAATGAAGGATAATAGGAAAAAAATATAAAAAAGGGAAATAAGACTGCGTCGGCTCTTCTCTCGTGATAGTGAATCCGCCAGTATTGTAGCAACTACAATACCATGATTTTTGTCTAAATTTTTTTATTTTTATTTTTTGTGCTGGAAGCTCTCGCATCAATTTTCCTAATCAAGGTTTCAATCAACAAAAATATTTCGCTATGATGTTCGAACTAATATTTCAACATGAGCTGTTTAAATTCCTCGATCTATTCTGCTGATAAGTTTTTATGTTATAAATGACGAAGTCTCAAAGATATCATGTCTGTAGTGCGTTAGGAGAGATTTGTGTTTCGTCTCCTTCTTCATATTAGATCAGGTCGTGATCTTATTCTTTCCTATATAGTGGTGTAGGAGTTTAAAAAACGCTCACTATAGTGAAGCATTCTTTCTTAATTTAAAACGCAATTGGCTTTACCATTTTGTTAGGTATGTTGGTGCTTTTTATTATTTTTTTTTGGATTTCTATTTCAAATCTCTAAAACTTTTTATCTAAAAGATCAAATGAAACTTTTGAAGTACAATATAACGCCCAGAGAGCAGGAAATATTATTTTGAAATGGATATATTTATTCAGATGATGAAAATCTTTAAGATTTATGAATCTACCTGAACTAAAGATTTTTCCTTATGGTGTCTAGTTCCCTTTAATGAAAAACTTTCATATTTAATTATATTTTCAGAGTTGTAAACTCTAGAGAAAATTCTTGATTAAAATATTGACTTATATTATTCAAATTTCAATGTTAGACATTTCAAAGTTAGATTCTCCAATGATGATGAATGGATCTAAGTTCAGAATTTTAAAATGATTGAGTTTAAAGGTTGAAACTTACAATCTAATGATGTTGTGTGATGAAAAGACTCTGAAAAATGATTTAACCAACTCAGAGAGGAAGGCTTATCTCGAAGATCTAGAGTTGATAATCGTTAGAGGTGTTTGAGTTCAGTTAAGATTGAGATAAAATCGAAGGGATTGAAACAGATTGGATAAGTTTGGTTTGACAATCTTGATTGGGAAAGTTAAGTTTGAAGGTTTGAATTTGGATGAAAAGTTTGAAAGAATGACTTTGAAAAGTTTGAGTTGGAAGGACCCCTAGACTAAGATGATAGAATTGGGCAAGAAAGATTTCTAGATCGAGTAAAACCCTAATTCTGAAATAAACACAGACTCTATAAAGAGCCTAAGTAGGTAGACTAAGCTTAATTTTTGGCATGATGCCCTCAGTTAGAATGCCCATGACTTTTCATCGTCTCGGGTGCATTTGTATATTTTAATTATTAACCAGTCATATAATCAATAATCTTCACTCGACGCCATAACAAGGACAAGGATGGAATTTCTTAGGTAAAAGTCTTAGAGGTGCTGTTGTCCGTAACCTTGATTCACTTCATCCTTGGGCACCTATGTAAGTTTCAAGAGTTAAAGACTGTTTTATAGGTTATTGTCTTTGACGCTGACTAGGTACCTAGTAGTCGAATCTAGGCTTCTAAATTAGACTAGTCTTCTTATGTATAATCTTGGGTTTTGTTTCTATGTTGGCTAACCTTAAGGTTTACAGTTGATCTACCTAGTGGTGGCTGACATTAATTTAGTTGGTGTATTTTAAATTTTTTTTTTGCGATTTGATATTTAATGCATGATTTGTTTGAACTCTTATGTTTGTTGGTCATTGTGATAATCAGAGTATTTTAGGTTTAATGCTTTGCATTTGATTTTTTGGTCTAAGTTGGCATCTTTCGTTTCATTTTATCCTTAAGTTCAGTTATTGTGAAGTCTCATATTAAAGTTCATATGTCACTTGCAAGCTTATGTAATTTATGGTTGAAGTGCTTTTTGAAGATTTTTAAAATTTTCAAATACCTTAAGGTTTTAAAATGTTTTAAATTGTATGAGTCTAAAATTTTATATTAAAGAGTTTAAGGCTTTTAAAGATTCAAAAAGTTTTAAGTTAATTTTTAGTGTTTAAGTTTTTTTAAGTTACTTTATTTGGTTTAAAGTGTTTTGAAATTTTATTTGGGCTTAAATTTTTTATATTTTAAGTTATTTGGTTTAACCATTTGAAGTGTTTTAATATTTTAAGTTATTTTATTTTAATTGGCCTAAAGTTGATTTTAAGTTCTTTTGTTTAAAAAGTTTTGATATTTTATTTGGTTTAAATGTTTTAAGAGTTTAAGTAATTTTGTGTTGCTTACAGTTTTTTCAATAATTTAAAATTAAGTTTTGCTAGATTATTTTAAGGTGTTTAAAGGTTTTTAAATTATTCTATTTTGGTTTTAAATTATTTTAAAAAGGTTTTCAATTATTTTTTTTTTATTTTTATTTTATAGTAAATTATTTTACACAGGTTTTGAATTATTTTATTTAGGTTTTAAATTTATTTTTAATTATCTATTGTTTTTTTATTTTTAAATTTTTTTAAAGAGATTTTAAATTGTTTAAAATATTTTATTTCATTTTTTTAATGCTATTTTAATTGTTATTTTGTTTTAGAAGTTATTTTCATTTTTAAATCATTTTTAAGTTATTTTAAGTTAATTTAATTTTTCTTAAGTTGATTTAATTTTATCTGATTTTAAAAGTCATCTTCATTTTTAAATTGTTTAAAGATCATTTTGAGTTGTTTTGTTAGTTTTTTTTATTTATATTTATTTTAGATGTCCTTTTTTATTTTTAAATTTTTTTGAGTTTATTTAAATTGTTTCAAATTTTATTTATTTTGTTTTTTTTAAAGTTATTTTCATTTTTTTAAATTGTTATAATTTTATTTAAATTGTTTCAAAAGTTATTTTGTACTGTTTTTTGTTTACTTAAAGGTTTTAATTTTCATTTAAAATTGTTTTAAACCACGTTTAAAAGTTTTTAACCGCACGTGCTTGCTAATGATATTTTATTTAGAATATTCACAAAGTGAACCTACATATGTGGTTTTCTCTTCTTTTTTTTCTTAATTGATAAATTATTTATTTTCACATGCTTTGACATAAGGAATTATATGGGTGGAAATTACTCAAACTTTTCATGTCTTGAATACAAAGAAGAAAACATGTGAAAATCTAAACTTTTCATGTTTTGACTTAAGATGTAATACATGGAGATTAACCTAAACTTTTTATGCTCTGACATAGTGACAAAGGCATGGAGAAAAACCTACACTTTTCATGCAATGACATAGTGAAATTGACACGCAAAAAACCTACACTTTTCATGCTTTGGCATAGTGAAGAAGACATGGAGATTAAGCAAAGCTTTTAATGTTTTGTCATAGTGAAATAGACATGGAGAAAAACCTACACTTTTTCATACTTTGGCATAGTGACGAGGCATGGGGAAAAATCTACACTTTTCATGCTTTAACATAAAGAAGAAGACATTGAAGAAGTCGTTGAAGAGGAAGAAGTGGATTAAAGAAAAGGAATACGGAGAAGTGAAGAAGAGATGAGGAGCGAGGAGAAGAAGAGTGGAGGAGAAGAGATGAATAGATGAGAAGTGGAGAAGAAGAGATGAAGGGATGAGAAGCAAAAAGGATAGAAGAAGAGGAAGTAGGAGAAGAAGAAGAGGAAGACAGATGTTGAGGCTTATAGTGGAGTATGCAGGAGGACACTTGAAGGGAGTAGGTAGATTGAGGAAGCACCTACCAACCAAGGGAGAGAGGGAGGAGAGGAGAGCAGAGGAAGGTAGAATGCAGAGAGGAAGTCTGAACAGAGTCCCTTTTTGGAGGTGAACAGGTCCTTCATATAGAGTGGAGAGGCGACCACATCGAAGGGATGCATTGCTTGGCACATGAAATCTTGCGAGAGTCCCTTAGATCGCCAACGGCTTGGTCATGCCGCCAACTCTGGCTGGAGGGCATATTTACACAATCTTCCTGCATGATCACACCATATGAGAGGCTCTGATGTAGCCATGCCATTACTGATGTTGTTACGTCTGGGGTGGCACAGCCACACCAGATGGTGGTGTGGTTATGCTGGCCAAAGCTCATGTTTGGTGGCGTTTTGGCTTGTTTCGAGCTCAAAAACCTTGCCAACATTGAATGTCTTCTCATGGGAGGATGGGTGGTGGTTTTGATCAATAAGTGCTTGATCAAAAGTGTTGCCAACAAGATAGAATAAGATAGAATATCTTTGTACTAAAAGACTTATTCTACTGTTTGGAGTCACTCAATAAATTCATCTGATTCTATAAGACTGTCAAATTCTAGTAAACGAATCTTTACTCCAATGACATTATCCATTTTCACATACCCTAGCCAAGTTAGCTTGACATTGGATTTTCATCACTTGAGGCTTGTTGGTGGAAGAGTTTTTTTTCATCTTTTACTTTCGATTGGTCATCATTGTTTCTATGGGTGACCTTGTTATGTTGTCTTTTTTCAAAATTAACGAGCCTACGCTGCAAATGAAAAATTTCTCGCTGCATATTCTTAATGGTAAGCTCTTGAATATTTTCTTTTATATCTCTTTCGCAACATTGTGATTTGCTCCTCACTTAGGATTTCAACCTGGGAAATGGTGTAGGTTTTAGGGTTGACCAAAAGTCTTAAGGTTTAGGTGGCGAGTGTATGGTAGAGGTAGAAATGTTAAATTTTGTAAATTTATTATTCAAATTATAAAATTTGAATCAACGAGGAGATATAGGGTAAGGTTAAAAAGTGGGATTAGAATTTAGCTTTGATATCAAATATCACTGGTTTAGGATTTCTAGATGTTGCATGAGGATTGACACAATGTTTAATAATGTTTGTAGAATAAAGAGGAGAAAAAATAAGAGTTGGTTATGATTCAAAAGAGAGAAGAGGCGAAGATTTCTGTACTGGACGAAAAATAGGAAGGAGGAAGAGTCCGTCAGCTTGGCTGGTGATATACAGATGTCTGGAGGTTGCACCACCCAATCTTGATCTAGATACAAAATCTCTACTGGAAGAAGAAAAATGTTACAACAATCCTATGAGCAAGTAATTTGAGAAAATAATCTCCAAGTGCATAAATGAAACCAGAAGTCATCTAATAGGATTTAGACAACATATTTATAATAAAAACTCTAATTTTGTTTCCATTAAAGCACAATAGGCCTCCTCAAGGGCTGGGCTGCCCCTGTGGTCTTGAAATAATCCCGTAACGGGATGTCTGGGATGGGAATCCTGTCCTCGTCCTCACCTCCTGAACCTGCTTGGGCAGGGGTCCTGCTCACGCGTCAACTAGCAGTTTGCCAAGTGCTCGGTAAAATGCTTTTAGTGGTGACTTAATTATAGATTTGATGTTTATTCAATATTATCATATCAATTTTCTTTTATCCTAAACACTTTGTATATTATTTGAAGTATAAATATGGTGCAGATATCGAACAAATTGTTAAATGTATAGAATGTTTTTTAGTAAATATTTGAACTTCCTCAAATAATATTAATAGTACTTGGTGAATTATGCCAATTTTAATTATAACTTATAAATCCATTTCTGATTAGTAATAAGAATTTGTGTTTGATCTGTCCGCATCGAACATATCATTAGATAAGCTGGATTAAAGTTTGATTATTGTTCAAATTCGACAAGGAATCTATTAACTAGTTTGAATAAGATTTTAAATCTCGGATCATGCTAAAACTCTTTTTAAACTCAATAAGAAAATAAATGAACGTGCTTGAACACAACAGTACTTGGCTCAACTTGTTTCATTTATAACCCTTTTAGTCATGAATTTAGGGGTTATATTTTATTGTTAATCTTTGTGTCTGTTATTTTATATGGGCATTTTGTAATTAATCATCTCAAAATTCTTAGTTTTTCGCAGAGAAGGCGAGCTTTAGAGGAATGGATAGGAAAGCTGCTCTGTGACATTGATCTGTCAAGAAGTGCTCCTATTGCTACTTTTCTTGAGCTAGAAGCAGCTGCAAGGTCATGTATGTGCTACTTATAGAATTTGAATAGAGCATTGTTCATCTCGTTTTGAATTCCAGCCAATCACTTATGTTTTACTGGTGCACATCTAGCTTATTTCATGTGGCTGTTTGAAAGCAATTCAAGCATTAATATTGCCTTTAAGGCCATGTTTATTTGAAACTTCCAGGATATAAACTTACCTACTTTGCTTAATCATTATTCTTTCCAGCGTTTGTGCTTGCCAATGGGCTCCCTTCAGAAGCAAGCACCTCAGTAGATGCTGCAACTGTTTATCCTAGAAGATCCAGTTCCAGTGCCTCTGCAGAATGTTCAACTATAGCTTCAAATGCTCAATCGATAGCCTCAGATGCCTCTAGTGACATTACTTGCAATAAATTTGATGCTGGTACTCTTCAGAAAATAATTCTTATAAATTTGATTTTTTCTTTTTTTAGTTCAATTTTTTATTTACAATTTAATTGCACTCAATAGAAGAAATCAATAATGGTATCATGGCGGTGGCTGCAATGTTTGACCAGCCAGAGGACTTGTTTAACGCTAATTTGCCTCAAAGAAAAGACGGTCCTCATTCTGGATGCGATTCATCTTACAAAAGTTCTTCCAAGCAGATGTTCATTCAAAGCGAAATAGTTGATTCCAATGCAAATCTGGATCATGACAAGCTTTCTTATCATTCTAGGAGGCTTTCCAGTGATAGCATTGGTAGTGATGCAAGTTCTATTCGTGCCAGTGAACTGTTAATTCCTGGAGCTACTAGCTTAGTTTGGGATGGTTCTGTTACTTTTTCTGATGGCGTTTTATTTCCTAGTACCATGGAAGCTTCAAGTATTGCAGAAACACAGTTTGCAAATGATTTGCAGATTATTCTTCCTATTGATCAGCGACAGAAATTGAACCGAGTTCTCCTTACTATGCAACGAAGATTAGCAACAGCCAAAACAGATATGGAGGATATTATAGCACGATTAAATCAAGAATTAACCATTAAAGAGTACCTTACAATGAAGGTCATCTCTGTACATTATCTTTTTCAACTTCTTGGCTTATTCTTTCTAGCTGGGTGGTATTGTTGTAACAGATGTTGCGATGTTTATTTTCAGTTGGTTGCATATGTTTGTAGCAATTTTCAAATTTTAACTTGGTAACAAAGGCGCAAACTGTCTATTGCTTGCTGATATTGAAATATTTACATGTAGGTAAAAGATTTAGAGGTGGAGCTTGAAGTCACTAAACAGAGAAATAAAGATAATCTTCAGCAAGCCATCTTACTTGAAAGAGAAAGATTCACCCAAACTCAATGGGATATGGATGAACTTCACAGGAAGTATCTAGAGTTGGAATCAAAACTCAAGTTTGAACAGGTTTTCTTTCCACCTCCATTCTCTATATTTACTTTATTTTTTATTATACTTTTACTAATAAATTATTCTTTTTTCGTTAATATTTTTGTTATAATGCTTGTACCAGTGTAAAAAAACTTGTGTAGAGTCGGAAAACACAACTGCAAGTAACGAGAATGATATTTTAAACCAAGAGCTGTCGACAAAACAAGAGCAGATTACTAATCTGGAAAGGCAGCTAGATCAGCTTGAGATGAAATCAAAGGCTGATATTAAAGTTCTTGTGAAAGAAATTAAGTTTCTTAGAAACTCTCAAGAAGAGCTGAAGAAAACGCTAGAACAGTCTGCCATTGAAAATGATGACTTGGAGGTAATGATTTCGGTGTTCCATGATAAAGATTCATTTCCTTATCATCTGCTTAAGTGGTTCTTTCCAGCTATTTCTGCTTGAACCTTTAATATAACTATATTTGGTCTGGTCCAGATTCGGCGGTCTACATATTCACCAGTTATAAGAAAGTCAACCACAATGCAAATACGACAATCCTATGATTAGGTTCATGTATTTATGAAGTAATGATACACCATGGAAAAAAAAAACTCGAGGTAGTAGGCAGTCAACTCCTTTAACTCGTTAGGTAATAGTGGAATTGCCTCATTTATCCAGAATTAGTTAGGTTGCTGGACTGAAACTATACCACCACGAAAAATTGTGATTATTTCTTAATTTAGCCACCATGGCCTTGCGTGAATAAAATTATTGAATACTGCTCTTGTTTATTTTGAAAATACAAGTTAAGTTGTGGCATTCTATTTATTATTTATTCTTCCAGTTGTGTTAGCTTAAATAGCCGATTCTCTGTTACATCTAGTCATGACATCTGAAATAATTTCTCATCCACTTCTAATTTTTTCTGATAAGATTGTCATGTAAAAAGAAAGGCTTTTCTTTCAAAAAGTCTATGCATGCTATAGAAATCCTGAAATTAAGAGAACTGAAGGCTGCAGCTAACATCCCATAAATTTAGAATGCACCTGTTAAATCTACAATCAACTCCCTAATAATCCCAAGAATCACTCAATCTGCTGACCTACATGTCTCCAGATATATCATCAGCTCTCTTTGTAGCCTCCTAGTTATAGTCCTGCTAATTGCTGCTCTACAATCAGCTCTAACAAATATTTTGGCCAATAAGAACATGTTTGGTGGTTCACCACTCCTCTCCCTGCTGGAAAGCTACTCCTGCTGTCAGCCAATCCTTTCCCTGCTGGAAAAAACTGATCTTGCTACTCTTTGCTAACCTTTACTTGTAATGGAGTGCCACACCCAGGTTTGGATGGCGATACACTCTGGCAACGCAAATCATGATGAAATAAATTAAACCGGTTTTGTATTATCAAAAGGAAAATTATATGCAAATAACAATAGGAATAAACAAGAGAATATTAATGTTCTTCGTAATTAATAATCCACTGATACAACTGAAAGAAAAACAGAAAACTAACTAAATCAAAACTGAAATGACTATAGGGACGACTACCCCAACCCAAATTGAAAATTATAATAACTAAAGTAAATACTGAAAAATATCAATAACAAGAAATTTAAATCTGAAAAGTCTACTTTTATGGAAACGGTCATGCTAGTGGCTAAATAGAGTCTGTTATGTAAAAATATCTATCGAGTTACGAGCAAATTTAGTGACTAACAATTATTTATTAAAGTATGAATGAGAAGAAAAATTGGGCATGCAATATGAACAACACGTAGGGACGATTATTACGTGCATATATAATATAATAATGTAAGAGGAGAGCGATAAACAAAATGTACTCAATTATCTTAAAGAACATGCAATCATTTCAAATTTGATCCAGTTTTTTATTATTTAGTTTCTGTTTATATTTGTATAGTCGGTTTTAACAGACACTCTAAAATTGGGAAACTCGGTATCATCCCAAGGAAAGTCGAGCATTTTCTGTAGATTCGTTACTCTCTAGGCACTTCAGCCTGGCTAGCTCATATCTAAAAGTGTTACACCAACCTATACACTATTACACATAAGCATACCAAATTTATCACATGTATAATCTGTAAAAGATATGATACTTCACACAGGCTTGTAATATGAATTTACATGCCATTTCATAAAGATAGCGTGCATACAAACAAAATATTATAACTGCAAGATTTATTCATATATGTGGGAGTTTTGCAGCAATAAAGTCAATAGAGATTTTAGCATGAACATAAATTGAGGCTTGAAACTATGCAAAATAATAATTATAATTGAATTAGCAAGGGCAAAATTGACAATCTTATAAAATAACAATGAATCTAGTACGACCAACAACAAACCCCCCCCC
>NW_018165266.1:375511-376102 GCF_001263595.1 Phalaenopsis equestris | reverse complement strand
CCCCCCCAACAAAAACTAAGAAGGGTATGTTTATCTTCTAATAAAAGCAGTTACCTCAAGGTGGTAATAAAACTCCAGATATTTTAGTGGTTCAAACTAATGGTGACTAGCAACTCCTATAAAAGTGAAATTGCACAATTATTAGCAATCATGCAATTATTTAAACTAATTATTTCTTAAGTTAGGTGCAACTTCACTAGTATTTATTAATGATAATAATAATATCAGAAGCAATGTGGATTGGTTTGAAATCAACTTTTTCTAATCTAAGAAAATAGCCAAGCGATTGCAATAATAAATCTATTTGATTTAGCATTCACTAATAATATTATTGAAAAAAAGGAGTAGAAGTAATAAGGAGTGAAGAGCTTACCCTCTGCCTCGGCTATGGTTAACAAAGGAGACTTTACAATAAAGAAGGCTCTAAAGCTGATGTCTTTGGGGGAGGAAGATAAAAAGGGGTGAAAGATGGGGGTTTTAGCGGTCTCTGTAAGTTACAATCTCATCATTGCCTTCTTGGCTAGCTCTAATCGCTATTGGCTTGCAAGGGTTCAGTCACTACACCGATGGAAATCATGAGAAAGGGAGGGG
>NW_018165266.1:350244-375478 GCF_001263595.1 Phalaenopsis equestris | reverse complement strand
GGGGGGGGGGTAGAAATCGACAAGGATTTCGGCAGAGGTTGCAGGAAAGACCGAGTAGGGTGAGGAAAGGATGTGACGCCCTAACTCCCTTCTATGTAGAGCTATGAGGCAATATCCTGAGACGACAATTGAGAGTTAGAAATCGAGTGTAGAAAAGGAAAGAATTTCATGTCCGTTCGAGATGATCAATTCGGGAAGACGATAGAGATCAAAGGAAAGAAAGCATCGCAAATTGGGAAGTCAATATAGTTGCGAGCAATGAAAGAAAGAAAATTTGGTTCTTACATACTACCCTCTTTAAAAGAATTTAGTCACCAAATTGACACCTTAGTGCTGGAAGAGCTGTGAGTACTTCGCGATCATCTCTTCTTCAATCTCCTAAGTTGCTTCCCATTTTGATCGGTTCTTTCAAAGCACTGACAAAATGAACTGATCGATGACAAAGCTATTGAACTTCACATTCTAAGATGTGATCTAACACTCATTATAACTCAAGTCTTCCTGAAACGTCAATAGCTCATAACGGATAATATGAGAGTCATCATGCACATAACGATGAAGTAGAGAGACACGAGAGAAATTGTGTACTCTTGCAAGACTTGGAGGAAGTGTCAAATAGTATGAAACTCTACTTACTTTCTCGATCACCGTGAAAGGACCAATGAGATAAAGTTGATGCTTTCCAGTATGGCCAAATCATATAACTCTGTCCATAGGTGAAACTTTTAGGAAAACATGATCTCCGATGTTGAATTCAATCTTTATGTGCTTTGAGTCGAAGTGCTTCTTTTGACGATCCTGGGCCGCACGTAGTTGATCTCAAATTTGACGTACCTTTTCTATAGCTTGATCTATTAGTTGAGATACAAATATCCGTCTCTCACCGTCTTTGAACCAACACAAGGGTGATTTGCACTTTCTGCCATATTATTTTTCATATGGCGCCATGCCGATACTAGCATAAAAGTCATTATTGTAAGCAAAATATACCAAAGGAATATAGTTTCCCAACTAACTCTAAAGTCGAAAATGCAAGCTCTAAACAAATCTTCTATGGTATGAATGGTGCGCTCCAACTGTTCATCTGTCTAAGGATAAAAAATAGTACTGATGTCTAATCTGGTGTCCATAACTTCTTGCATTTGCTTCAATATCCTGGAAGTAAATCATTCATCTCAATCCGATACGATGATAATTGGAATGATATGCAATTGAGTGATGCTAATTATGTAGGTTTTGGCTAATTTATTTACTCAATAGGTCTGTTTGATTGGTAGAAAATAAACTGACTTAGTTTATCGGCCAAAATCCAAATAGCACCATGCCTTTGCTTTAATCTCTGCAAACAAAGCATTACGTCCATGGAACTCTCCTCTCATTTCCACTCTGGAATGGGAATGGACTAAAATTGACCACCAGGTCTCTTATGTTCAGACTTAACAATTTGATAGGTCAAGCACTTAGCTACAAACTCAGTTACAGTGATTTTCATACCTGAATACCAAAATAGCTTCTTAAGGTCTTGATACATCTTTGTAATTTCTGGGTGAGTAGAATATGGAGTAGAATGTGTCTCATAGAGTATCTCTTGTCAAAATCTTTTCTAATCTTGAAGACACAGTGGATCCTAAAATCTCAAAGTTTCGTTTTGAGCAAGAGACCACTTTATTTGAGAGAAAATGTTGCCACCCATTATAAAAATAAGACATATACACGTAAAGGAGATGCTGGAATATACTTCAAGGAGATGCTGTAATTAATGTCTGCCCATCTCTATTGCAATTTTCCAATGATTGCTAAATTCAATTTAAACAGAGATTCTTCTCCTGTTGAAACTAAAAATAAATTTCTTTCTACTTTAAGAAGTTGAAGATAACTTTTTTGCAAGCATCTAAAAAACTCTTTCCTTCATGACATTCTCTTTTTTTTTATTCTCCTCTCCTCACTTTGTTGTTTTTGCTATGGATGATGAATTCATTGATTTTTTCCACTTTTATAGTTATATCAAGAGGTTTTAGTGTGAATGATTAAGTGCAAATAGAGCATAAATTAACAAGATACCATCCAGAAAGATCAAGTTAGTGGATCTTGAGAGTAAGTTTCAGCGGTATCGGAGAAGCCAAATCTTGTGCAAGATAATTGAGAGAATTTATAGTCCACACTTAACATAAAACTGAATCAATATTGTACCTCTATAAAAACTGGATAGGCGCACTAGAAAAATGTGTTTCTAATTGTTTTCTTAAGTTTTCAAAAATGCATTTAACGGAGTAATGAATAGTACTTTAATTGTCACTGGACAAATAAAGGCTAATGATGTTAAGGATATAGTAAATATTTACAGTAAGCTTTCTTATTGGTCATGCTTGCGTTTCTTGTAAATGTTTAAAAATGGGTTATTTTAATGCATATTATTCTGTATAATAATGCGAGATATAGTTTTGAGGTAGATGAATATTTTCATAATCAAACTTATAATGCAAAAACTAAAATATAGGGTCCTTTGACATCCTGTATCATTATCATTAACACCGAAACTTAAAACTTTATAGAGCATTAATAAAATTTTCTTGTGATTTGCATTGTACGGTACTATTTAGGATAAAATGTGAATTATTTAGATTCTAAACAGAGTACAAGAGTAGCGCATATTTGAAATTACTAATATGTATAAGGTGATTTGTATATTTTATGGGGGGAGTACCGTGTGCGTGAGTTTTCTAGAAAGAATCAATGTCAAAGGGAATATGATGAAAACTGTTTGAACTAGAATATCACTTCAGAACAAGTTGTGCTAAAATATCCTCGTAACAGTGTGTGCAACACTTAAAAATGACCACATCAAAGTATTCATGTAGTTGATCCCGACAATCTGGAATAGGACTTGTAATGATAATGATGCCCATTTTTTTTATTATTTGTGTTATTAAAATTATTAAATAGTGTGAACAATATTTTCTTTGAAATTCCTGTTTGAAAGATGGGCAATTTTTTAGTCGTTTGTACTCCCAAAATATGTGGTAGTTGATCCAATCTTTTTATTAAATTCCTTTTTCTTATTCCTAGAGAGTTCTTCAAAACAATAAACAAAAGTGGAAGCTTGCAAAAGCTACAATGAAAAACCTGCTTCATGATTGTGAAATTCTTCGGCATCAACTTCAAGGGTGCAGCGTTACTTTTCTTTCTACAGAGGAGGATCATTTTAGTGTCAATCCAGAATCATTATCTGATGCTTTAGAACTCCTGGCAACTTCTGATAACCGTCTAGGCCTCCTCATTGCAGAGGTAATATACTGGAAATTTTAGAATTATCTGTTCTGTGGCTCTATTATCTTATAGCATCTAGGTCTTGTTGTTGACTCAGGCATGATATATATATATATATATATATATCTATAGATAGATATAGATATATATATTAAAGAGCATATTTGGAATTAGAGATTAACTATTTATATTATCAGTTATTGATGTTATTTCTTCATTTTATTTTCAGATATACTGCAAGCATAGTGGAATGTACTTTTCTTATTGCCATCAAACAATCCATTGAATATTGGGGTATGGGTGGGAATCCTATTCAATGGCAATTCCTGTTTACGATTTAGTGACAGCATTTGGTTATTCTGGTTTTTTTCTTTTCAACAGGGTATTTGTGCGTTCCCTCCGTTTTAAGGATTTTTCTTAAGATGGTTATTATGTGTAGATCATGAAGTGAATTAAAGGTTGATTCAAAAAAAATGCAACTAAGTTTGCTCTTAGAAAAATGCATAAAAGTAATGCTTTCGGCATCATTCAATTTTAAAGTCATTAAGGCAATTACACCTTAAAAAATGATGTGATCAACAGAATCAATGTGAACTGTTTGATGGAGTACTTTTAGATCCTACTTGGATATAAGGAGTCAAGGAAGATACTTGATTAGTATGGTTCATAATTTTTTTTATTGCATTATTATATATCTATAGATAGATATAGATATATATATCTATAGATAGATATAGATATATATATCTATAGATAGATATAGATATATATATCTATAGATAGATATAGATATATATATCTATAGATAGATATAGATATATATATTAAAGAGCATATTTGGAATTAGAGATTAACTATTTATATTATCAGTTATTGATGTTATTTCTTCATTTTATTTTCAGATATACTGCAAGCATAGTGGAATGTACTTTTCTTATTGCCATCAAACAATCCATTGAATATTGGGGTATGGGTGGGAATCCTATTCAATGGCAATTCCTGTTTACGATTTAGTGACAGCATTTGGTTATTCTGGTTTTTTTCTTTTCAACAGGGTATTTGTGCGTTCCCTCCGTTTTAAGGATTTTTCTTAAGATGGTTATTATGTGTAGATCATGAAGTGAATTAAAGGTTGATTCAAAAAAAATGCAACTAAGTTTGCTCTTAGAAAAATGCATAAAAGTAATGCTTTCGGCATCATTCAATTTTAAAGTCATTAAGGCAATTACACCTTAAAAAATGATGTGATCAACAGAATCAATGTGAACTGTTTGATGGAGTACTTTTAGATCCTACTTGGATATAAGGAGTCAAGGAAGATACTTGATTAGTATGGTTCATAATTTTTTTTATTGCATTATTAAATCACCTGTTAAAAAAATGACTAGTTTGATGCCAAATTATTGATGAAAACATATTTTTATTTTTGTATTTTATGGCAAAAGAGATTTTCAAAATTTTTATAATTATATGAGAATCAAAACTATGAGCCATTTAAATGAAGTTACTTTTAGACATTTTGATTAAAATTGTGCAATGTGCGGTGTGCCTAGGTGCACCTCAGCACAATTGAGCCGGAAGATGCTATGAGGCGCACACCTTAAGTTCTCTAGGATTGGCATACACCTTATATTTGATGAAGTGCGCCTTTGCCTTAGATATATAGAACCCCCACTTCAATATTTAAGGATTTTTATTTTTTACTTGACCTAACCCACGCTTGCACCCACACCGCTCAACTTGTAATCCTTTGGCACGCATGATCTCCCCTCTCATCTCTCATGATGACATTGCAGACGGTCATGCCCAACATTGTAGGTTTTGTTGTTGTCGTTGATGTCTCCTGCTTCCGCCATGGTCATCCACATACTTCTGATTTTGCCACCGCACACACGATCTCCACTTGGACATGGTCTTTTATCAGACATACACCGATGCCTTCTGTTGCTTCTGTCGTCACTATGGCCTCCTGCTTTTGTAGCTCCCGCCCTCACCCATTTTGTCCTTCCTCATCTCTGCATCTTGCAAGCAATCTCCTTGTAAAATTTTTTTTTAAGAAACTAATAATATTGTTGTAGGTTTTGTACTAGGGTAAACTTATTTTTATTAATATTATCTTTGTTTATTAAATATTGTCATAGTTTATTAAGTTCCAAACTAAGATATTGAGTTACTTAGTTTAGAATTTTGTATAAGAATTAGTTTCTTAACTTTTTTACTTGTATTCCTAATTCCAAACTTGCATGTTATCTTTTAATTTAATTAATTTATTAAATATTATAATTAAATTATCAAACAAAAACAATTAATTTATTAGATTACAAATATTTATTAGATATTCACAAGACTTCTTACCCTTATAATTATATTTTTAAATTTTTAATTGAATATTTGCAATTAGTCATTTATTTTAACTTGAATGAAAATTTTAAATCAAAATTTTTGTAAGCAAATCTACAAGTTATGAGAAGGATTTCACGTGAAGAAATGATATGCAAATATTCTTTTGAGATAACAACAAGACGCTTAAAATGCAACTACTAAGGCAAGGTTGTTAAAGAGGGTGTTACATTGATGAAGAAGCACCTCTTTAGCTTGCAAAAGAATGTTGCATCACGTTTTAAAGTGTTGGAAATAATAAAACGGGAGATCCAGTTATATATGAATAAGTTGACAATTTTGAATTATCTTACACAACAATAATATGATGATAGAGTTGATGTTGACTCAACCTCATTATCTTTGTCATGAATATCTATCTAGTAGATCTGCAAGAGGTTCTGTGGACCATTTTATGATAAATGTGGGGGATGATAGAGATTATATAGAAGAGGTAGCTGCAACTCAGATAATATCTTCTGAGAATGTTAAAAAAGCACACAAATGTGTTTTCTTAGATATCAGGAGGTTTTTTTTATGAGATGCAATTTCATTTAATGTGGGAACCTTCATTTCTTATTTTAATATGATCTGTTTAATAAATGTTTAAAATGGAGGCTTGGAACCCTCGTTCATGTATAATTTAAGAATATAGGTCTTGAGGGAGGCGCCTAGTAATATAGATAAAGGTATAAAAGAGATTAAAAAAACTAGAGGTTAGATCGGAGAAACAATCATGTGTGATGGGTGGATTGGTATAAACAAATGAAGCTTGATAACTTTGTGATAAATAATAAAGAGGTTATTTTTGGAAATTTGTAGAAGCATCTAATCTTGTGAATTATGTATAGTATATTCTTAGACTACTTAATGCTATGATAGAGGAAATTGGAGTGTATTTCACGATCCATTTTGTGAGTGAAAATGCTAATGCTTATGGTACATATTAGAATAAATTGATCGAAAAGAGAAAACATTTCTTTTTTATTTCTTATGATGCACATTGCATAGACATAATTTTAGTAAAGCTCGGTGAGTTACCCCGACATAAAATGCTTTGAATAAAACTACGAAAATTAGTAATTTTATTTCCAACAATTCTTGTTTATTGTCTTTAATGAGAAAATTTTCCAAGAAAGATTTTTGTATGCCATACTATGATAAGATTTGCCACAATTAATTTGACCCAATAAAGCATATTGGAAGCTAGATAACCATGGGAGGTAATATTTATTTTCACTCGATGACTTAGTTGTGCATGGGCAAAGAACTCTGAGGGGAAAGAAGTCAAAAAAATTATTTTAAATAAATAGTTTGGATCTTGTTTCACACATGCAATAATAACTATAAGGCCATTGGTTCAAGTTTCGAAAATGGTGGATATAGAAAAAAGCCTGGCATGAGCTTTATTTAAAATGTAATAGATCATGACAATATACTCAGAGTTAATAGTCCATAATTAAGGAGATAAAACCATTTATAGAAAAATTTGGGATATCATTGACGAGAAATTGGGGCTTCAACTTCACCGCCATTTGTATGTTGTTGCATACTTTTTTATTCTCAATTTCAATATACTTAGAAAAGGTCTACCAGTTATGATATTAAGTTGGGGCTATACTATAGCATGTATAGATTGATTGCTGGCCCAACTGAAAGGGAAATTGTTGATATACATTTTATTCCTTTTAAAAATAAGAAAGATTTTCATCGGACTACAACAAGACAAAGATATAGTTGCAAAATATTCTTCAAATTATTATAAATACTTAATATACTTATTAAAATAAGGGATTATTCTTCAAAAACTAAATTACTAAATTCCAACTGTGTTGTTTTCTTTCAAACGTAATTGAATGGTAGATTCAATTTGGTGATGGCACTCTAGAGTTATAATATTTTACTTTTATGGTTTAAAAACTTTGTTCTTATCATTTGGATATGAGTTCAACGAAGCACATGTTATTTAGTTCAAACAGAAACGAGAAATCATTTGTCTATCTTAAGAGTGAACTTTTTGATGTACATCATATGTAATAAGAAATTGAATGATAATATATGTTTGACCTAAAGAATTAATTCATTGGTTTAAAGGATGACGAGGATCACCTAATATGTAAATATATGCCATCAAATGAGTGATTTGTAGATGATGATAATTAGGTTTTACAATCTGAATTATAATAGAAAAATTTGAATATTATTTTTTTATAGAGATAAGATCAATGCTAGTATAGCACACACAAGACAACAAGGGAT
This sequence comes from Phalaenopsis equestris, assembly GCF_001263595.1. Classification (NCBI taxonomy): domain Eukaryota; kingdom Viridiplantae; phylum Streptophyta; class Magnoliopsida; order Asparagales; family Orchidaceae; genus Phalaenopsis; species Phalaenopsis equestris. The sequence continues at coordinate 367,573 of NW_018165266.1, read as the reverse complement.
GAATGGAAAATGTATTCATAAGAAATTTAGTATTTAAGGTTGTTTGAAACTTTAATTCATATGTTTTATTTTCTTATTGATAATTACTTGTTAGGGAAGAAAACGATAATTGAGATTAAAGAAGAGAATGAAGAATGGGAGAATTTGGATTCCAATACATACCACTTAAGTGATGTGGAGTGCTGAAGGCTCTTAATTATTTTTTATATTTTTATTATAGATCTATGAATATTATTGTATTGGATACCATTGGAAAAATTTATTATGCTAAACTAATCCTATGTTTTATTTCACTTTTTATATTTTATGTTTCTTCCATTTGTTGTCTTACGTTGCAGGGTGGATAACACTTTTTCTTTGCGCAATTTATTTCAATATTATTTTATGGTTGCGCAATTTGTTATTTGGTGTAGGTATAATTTTTCATTGTTCTTACTATGTTATGATGTTAATACATTTCATTCATATTTTTAGGTATGGATGTTATTATGTTCATTTTTATCTTTATTTTGTCTCTATGTAATTGTTTAGCAGGCCTTGAGACTTGTAGCTTACCTTATAGATGAAAAACACCTCATTACTCAATTACGTAATTTTAAATCTTACCTTTACAGGATATGATATCATAAGCTATGAAACTTCAATGTTAGAGCCAATTTATAGATTTGCTGCACATTGGTGATTCTCATGACAATATATCTTGTAAAGAAAATATTTCTTAAAATAAAAAAAGTTGAAATATTAATAGAACTTTTATAAGATGGTGGGATTAGTAGTTTTAGCAGAATAAAAGTTCAAGCATATACATTAGTGAAATTGAAATAAATAAATTATCAATCATAATTATTGAGAGATTAGTTGATATGTAGCTGTAGGATAAGTTTTTGTGTGATCTATCATCCAAAATATTGAGAATCTAAATTAGTATATAAATTCTAATGATAAGGCTGAGTGATTAAGACAAAAGTGTTTTAGTAGTACTATGAAATGAAAGAATATCATGTTGACTTAATATTTAAATTATGAAAAATTGCAGTTAGACTTCTTTTTTGTTGGATATGTGTTGTGCGATTTAAATTATTGTTATTTAATGAGTGTAAAAAAAGAATATTGACATGATAGATAAAATTATGGAGAAATGATTATGTTGAATATGAAATTATTCTTTGTGAATCATACCCAAGGAATAGAGCATAGGAACAGGAAAGAGAAGATGAGAGAGAGAGAGGGAACACAGTAAAACAACATTTTTAGAGATCCCTCAATTGATTAGTCTTTTAGTGTAAAAATGACCCTCCTATTTATAGTCAAGAGGGTACAAAAAGTACAATTACATAGTTGTCGTTATTTTAATAGGGGTGCTGCAATGTAATTTAGTCATAAACAAATAAATAAAAGGTCTTCAACTCGGCTATCCACCGCTCAAACACCAAAGGTTGGTAATCTTTTGATCCATAAGGCTCGTTCAACAAACTCTGCTGGGTGTGGGTAGTCGGTTGACTTAGTTATCTTTCGGTCGTTCTGGTCTTCACTTGGTCGGCCTGGTTGGCCAATCGGCTATTTTAGTCTATCGGTAGACTTTTGACCCCTTAGGCGATACTCCTATGATCAGGATGGTGTTAGATTGCCTAACAGAGGGTGAATCATCGTATTTCCAATAGGTAGCCCACCCCTTTCTCATGAGAACTATCGGGGAGCTCTTATAGGTGTCGTGATGAATGCTTTAATACACTTGACAAGTCTGGAGGGGTTCCTTTAAGATGACTCATGATGTTGGGAGAATTAGGTGGGTACTTTGACCTTTGACCTAAGGAACTTTCATTCGGTCGGCTTGGAATATAGCTTCAAGGGAACAATGAAGCAATGGATCTTGTAGTCTCACGTGATGTGTCCTTTGACCCTTTATGAGCCCTTTGATCTTGCGTCTTTTGTTCCATTAGATTTTATTGGATTCCTGACGAAGTATTTTTCGTGTGCATTTTTAGTTTCTCGATTCTCCTGTTTCATGACAGTTACACTACGATAAGAATAAGAGAATTTAATGCAGGAAGGTGAATAGTATTTATGATTACTTAATAATACAATAATTGAGCTCCCTTTGAATTCTTTTTTCGTGATTCTTATTAATATGGATGGGCGCGTTTTATCTATCTTACTTTGATTGCTTTGCTTGGTCAGTTTGAACTCTGGCCTCCAATATGTCTAATAAGTCGCTCCTCAAGGTTAGCAAGTACAATAAAACCGCCCATGGATGGCTTTCAAAGATCGAAGGCGGGGGACTGGCCCTTGATCGGAATGGGATTGAGGGCAAAAAGTGTTGGTGAAGAAACAAAAGACCCGATCTAGAGGATTAGGTGGGCTCTTTAGACGCGTTGTTCGGTCACCTTGATGAGGAGGTGCGAGCGGAGGAAAAATTCTCGCGAGAGTGTGCCTACGAGGAGGAATGTCAACTGGAAAAGGTGCTTGGGGTGGAAGAGAGATCGTTCAAAAGAAAAGCCGGTCGGGTTGTTGGCTCTTTTCCAGATAACAACTTTGGAAGTAGAGCAAGGAGTTGCTGGGAGAACTGTGCGAGAGGCTAGTGATGCCTCTGTGCCGCTTGGCACTCTAGGTGTCATCGGCCTTGCTCTGCCAGTCTAAGGACGACCGACTCTGGCAAGGAAGGGTTCTCTTTTACCGCTTTGGAGTGGGAACAAATCTTGGGTATAGAGGACATTTGTTGGATGAATTCTTTTTTTGAATACTGATTCATATTGATGCAAATAACCTTATCACTAGGGTGGTGATCATCATCTCTCCTTTGACAGTGGTTGGTGCTAATATGGTCTCCAAGAACATAGTAAACAAAGGGTCTGCTAAGGCTGGGAGTAGTCGCCTGAGTCTTCCAGGGGAGGCCAAAACGAAAGTGGCCACAGGCCCAGAATCTTCCAGCTCAAAGGGGCATTAGCTGTGAATGATAGAAAATTTGTTCTTCGAGGCATTGGATTCCTTCAAGCCAGGGAGATACACTTGCTGGTCGAGCGGGTGCATACGTTGGAAAAGCTGGAGGAGGAGATAGCCTCCATGCATGCTCGAAAGGCCACCATCTACGAAAGAAGTTGCAGTTCTTCGGGCTGAATTGCTAGCCATCCGGGCTCATGCTGAAATAGATAAAATAGATGTGTTTAGACTAGGGGGTGAACTTTTATATAAGCAACTAATTTAGCGAGTGTTTGTCTCGTCTAAAGCAGTTCCCAATAATTTTGTTAAGTATTTTTTGGAATAGCCGTCGAGCAGCATATGTAATTATTTTTTATTTATGAAATAAAAGTTTAATTTTATTCTCTCAATTTGTGTGTTTAATTTGACTCCGTTTTCGTAGTTTCGGATGGTAAATGACATCGTTGCCCCTGCGGTGGTTTGACTTCCTCCCATTTCCAATAAATAGGGCCGAGAGTTCGGGAAACCCTTGCACGATAATTTACTTGAGTTCTTTCATGTCGGATCTTCCTTTCTCTCTCGGTTTTCCATGGTGCCCAAGTACTCCCACAAACCCAGCTCTGTCCTTTCTGAAGAAACGTCGATCTTGTCAGAATGTCGAGTGGTGTATTTTTTAGGATCCTATGTATATGGGAGTCGATAGTCTTCAGGGTGGTTGGAAGTAATGACCAAGCAATTGATTTTTATGAGGGGGATCTGGTTGTCTACCGGGATTACTGTAAATGTGGGATAAGACTACCTTTCTGTCGAGAACTGTGGGTGATTCTCAACATTGGTGTCATCCCAACACAATTGAGGTCAAATTCAATTGCGGAAATCATGAAATTTGTTGTCTTCCTCCGACAACTGGCTATTCTGGGCTCGGTTGATCTCTTCTACTTCTTCAGCTTCAAGCTTGGTCAGGACGATTGCACGATGTTTTCGACAGGCCCCAAACTTCGTCTTGTTAGACTGTAGAGCAAGATCAAGGATTGGAAACGAATGTTTCTGGTCGGTTCCAACCAAGGAGGCTGGGAGTCAGTGCGCAAGCTCCCTCGAAAAAGGTCAAGACTTTATCGGAGACCCTGAGGTAGTTGCATCAGTAACTGGTCTCCGACATTCTGAATGGGGTCCTATGGAAAGAGTTATTCGGTGACATGATCAATGAATTGTGGGAGGCCTCAAATGCTCAGCTGGCAAGGTAGAGGGAGGAGGCTGTTGCGAAGGAGGCCCAAAAGAAATGGAGGGCGAAGTTTGCCCATTCGCTAGCGGCAGCTGCTCCCGACAACAGCAATCATCGGTTCCCATCAATGCTGCCATTCAAGGTATGTTGTTTGTTTCTTTTTGGCTTTGAAAGTTAGGCATTTTTGCATCTTTTTGGAGAGTTGTTAATTGAGTGGAGGTTTTTTGTCAAGTGCTGGGACATTCGGAGTTTGTAGAGAGGATTCCTTAAAGACACCAATTTTCTTCCAAAAGGAAGAGGGGGTGTCCTTGGCTAGAGAGGGTGAAGAAACCAGACTGCTTGGCGTCCCTTTCCTCGATGCAGGGTTGAGAGGCAAGGAGAGCCCATCGTCACCCATTCATCTGTCAGACACCAGTACTGAGGCTGATGATGAATCTTAATCCGATCGCCAAAAAAAATCCACTCTGCATTGGGAAGGGAAGGCTCTTATCGAAGATGTCTCACCACTTCCCCCTTGGCAAAAACAAAAAGGTTCTCCTTTGAGGTAGGTTATTTCTACAGAGGATTCTAACGTTTCGTTGAGTTCTGACGTTCGTTTCGTCATGGTTAACAGTGAAAGGGATTGGTATATCGAAATGCCCTCGGCAGCAAACTATCGATGTATCCAGGCGGAGGTAGTCCTATCCAATTCTTTTGAGTAGTTGCTGAATTGCCTGGGTGAAGTAAATTTTGTTCAGCCGAGCGACCACTTATACCTAATGGCGCGGTCGGCTGCCCATTATCAGGCTAAGTCCTGCGTCGGATGGAGGAAAAGAAGATGGCTGCTAAGAGGAGGATGGACGCGGTTGCCCAGAGAAGGGAAGCCAAGAGGAGGGTCGTCCGGATGGAGAAGAGGCTGATGTTCTCCACTAAAAGATGGATGAGGGAGACAAGGGAATAAGTGACCACCGTGGACTTGGAGGAGAAAGACAAGAAGTTGAGAGCGGAGATGGTTGAGATGGTAACTACCGAGGAGCATGTTAAGGGGATCTCCCAACAGCTCCAGGTGAGCATGTTCTTGGCTGCCCGCAGTTTCGTAAAGAAAGGTTTGGTCGATCCTAAGTGAGTCGATGTGAAGCAGTTGAATACCATTTTCCCTGACCTCAAGGACAATAGTGAGGAATCTGCAGGAGTGGGCAGAGAAGAAAGCTACAACGATGGCAGATCGACTATTTGTTAAACTTCTTTTCACTTTTTTTTCCTGTACTTAGAAAAAATTATCTTTCTTGTCTTTTGCCGATCGGACCTAATGGTCAGCTATGTAAAGAAAATTTTGTTTATAGTTTTTTATTTAATAATGGAAATCTTTTATCATTTTTTGTTATTTATGTCACTTTACCTTTATTGCTTTCTTACTTTACCGCTTTCTGCTCATAATAAGTGTGTGTTGTCTGATTGTTAGCCCTTGAGTAGGATTTGTTTAGTCGACTTTAACATGTCATTCGCCTGGCCCAAGTATGGTCCATCTGCTGCCTCATTAGCTTGGTCGGATCACCGGACTTGGACCTGGCTCTGGGCTGGTTTACTCTGTACCCTTAGCGGAGTCTGTCATTATTGGATAGTGAACCACCACCAGAGCCGCGTTCTACTTGAGTTGAGAGGCATAAGTTTGTAATGCTTGAGTGTAAGTGTTGACCCTTAGATGGATGCTTCATATTGTTGTTGATTATTCTTAAGTGTTTTTAACTATTGGCGGCTTGCGTCGGTGTCGGTTTTTGGCACTGATGCTTGGCTCATATCTTATACCTCCCGAGTATCGGCTCCTTGATAGAATCCGCCTTTGGTAGAGTACCACTGTGACTTGGTTCCCGAATGATTTGCACAATACTCTTCGCGGAGTTTATTGCTAATGGGCAAGAAACGATCTCCAGAATTTTAATCCAAATCCAACTTAGAGAAAAGTTTGTGAAATTCTCATGTACCGTATGTTCAGTTGGATCGACGCTTCTCGTGGGGGGAGGGTAGTTGTCGGGACTTGCTTCTGTGGTGATTTGCGCGGTAACCTTCACGAAGCTCATTTCTACTGGGTAGGAAACCACCTCCAAAGCTTTTACCCGCTTCGATTTTGGGTACAGATCTAGGGTTGCACATGCAATTTGCTATTTCACATGTTTTAATTTTCTAAAGGGAAAAAAATATTTGAACTTAATTGAACGAAATTGCCTCTTTTTTTTAATGATCTTTCACATTCTCATATACGAAAAATGTGCTAATAAAGAAAGCGCTTGAGGTCATCTCCGCTCTATGTCCGGGGGACTTCCTTGCCAGTGCTAGTCTTTAGCCTGTATGCTTCAAGGCAGACCTACTGATCGACAATAAATGGATCTGTCCAGATCTGATCTAGTTTGCCTATCGACTGTTTGTGTGATGCTAGGTCGGTCTTCTTCAGTACGAGTTCTCCTGGGTTGAAGGTCTTCTCTCAGACATGCTTGTTTTGTAGCATGTTGTGTGTCTCTTTACTAGCACAAGTTATGCTCCCTCATTGTTTATTTCCTGCCAGTCGGCCAGGTTATCTTCACCGAAAGCTGAAGCTGTTACCACTCGTTGGCTATGGTGATTATACACTCTACTGGTAGCATGTCCTCTATCCCTTATGACAACATAAATTGTATTTCTCTGATAGCGGTTGACAGTGTGGTTTTGGTCGCTCATAGGACGGATGGAACGACGTCGGCCCATCTCCTCTTATCTCCTTAGACCTTCTTTCTCAATAGGTTGAGAATGACCTTATTGGCAGCTTTCGCTTGACCATGAGTTTTTAATCCCCTTATCTGTGAATTGGATCCCATTATCTGTGATAAGGAGAGCGGTAGTCCATACGATAGATGAGGTCCGTCTAGATGAAATTACGAATGACCTCCATTGTTATGTGGGCAAGTGGCTTCGCCTCGATCCACTTTGAGAAGTAATCCACTGCGACCAGAAGGAACTTAAGTTGGCAGTTTGATCATGGAAACAGTCCAAGGATGTCAAGCCCTAAGATGGAGAGACAATTGGCTGCAGCCTGTAGATCGGTTGGTGTTATAGTGGTGCATACTTCTGGCATTTCTCGCACCTCCTTGAGAATTTTGCATCTTTTAGGAGAGCCGTCCGGAAGTTGCCTTATCGTCGAATCCTATGCGTCAGGGCTTTTCCTCTGGAGTAACTTGCATATTTCTGAATTTATCTCCCACAAGAGATCTTCCGTTTCATTCTCTCCAACACACCTTAAAGTGAAGTGGTTGATTTTATAAAAAAGTTTCCTCTGGATCAGAAGGTATTGGGCCGCCTGACACTTAAATCTCCTTTGAGTCAGTGACCTCCTCAGTCACTTCACAGTCTCCATGAAATAGATAAAAAGATCCATCGAACTTATTGTTTTCTCCATCTCCATCTCTATCTCCATCACCTTAGGTTCTTCAATAGTTAATCAGAATAGCATTTGAGGCGTTCACTCCCCTAGCGGGTGCACTTAAATAGTAGGTCGGTTACCTGATTGTCTTCCTTGACGATATGTTCAATCCTGAAGTCAGCGACCTTCCAGATTTCGGTCTTGGCCTTGTTAAGATACTTGGTTATCATTTCATCTCTAGCTTTAAACTCTCCCTTCACTAGGTTCACCATCAGCTGGGACTCTGATTTCATGTGCAGGTGTCGGGTGCCCGTTTTGTAAGCAAGGCGGAGTCCGACGATCAGTGCTCTGTACTTTTCCCGATTGTTAGTGACTTTTAACCTAATGTCCACTGCGTGGTATAGGTTTTCCGTAGTCGGACTTCTTAGAGTTAGCCCAATTCCTGATCCCGTCTGATTAGAGGCTCCATCAATGTGCAAAGTCGGTGTTAGTTGGTCGGTGCTGGTTACTTTGCATGGCTCGCACGATCGGTCAGGAAGTTTGTTACCACTTCCACTTTGATTGTCCTCTGAGGGACGTATGTAATGTCGAACTTGCTTAATTCCACCGCCCATTTGAGAAGCTGACTAGAGTGCACCGACTGAGTGAGGACTGAGTTCAGTGGATGGTCGTTGACTACCTGGATGAGGGGCATTTGGAACTATGGCCGAGCTTGCAAGCGAAAATTAAAAAGGGAAACGTTTGTTTCTAGATAATTGGATATCTGAGTTAGGCGCTCATGAGGGCTCTACCGGTGTAGTAAACTGAGAATGATTTCCTCAAATTTTCTCGAAACAACACAGAGTTGATGGCCTCAAGTTCAACTTTTAGGTACAGAGAGAGTTCTTCATTCGGCTTTGGACTTTTAAATAGCAGTGGCAATGCCAAGGAATCCTTCAACTTTGCAAACATCTGCTCATAGTCAGTTTTCCATTAGAAGTTCTTTGAATTCCTGATGTTTTGAAAAACGCTGAGCATTTGTTGCCCGACCTTGAAATAATCTACTAAAACTAACTATTCAGTAGGTTAATTTCTTGATTTCCTCAGTGTTTCAAGGAGAAGACCTATTTGGCAGTGCATGCACTTCTTCTGGGTTGACTTTGATTCCCTCTAGGGTCAAGAGTTAGTCGAGAATTTGTCTGTGGAGGCTCCAAAGGTACAATTTAATGGCTTTAAACTTATGTTAAATTTTCTAAGGGTTTTTAAAGTTTCTTTTAAGTTAGTTATATGTTGTTTGGCCAACTGGCTCTTAACAAGTATGACGTTCACATACACTTAATGTTTTTACCCTACCCCTTTGATTAGAATGAATTATATCCATGAGCGCTCAACGTTGCCCCAACGTTTTTAACTCCGAAGTGCATTACATTGTAGCAAAATAAACCCTCGCGGTAAGAAAAGTTGTTTTTCAGCATCAATTGGTGCATCTTGATCTAGTGGTATCCTGAGAAGGCGTCTAAGAAACTAATCACCGAGTGACAGACCGCTCAGTCTACCAATGCACCAATCCTTGATAGTGAGCAGTTGTCCTTTGTACAAGCGACTTGCAGTTCGTGAAGTTTACACACATCCTCCATTTATCATTCGCCTTCAGGACCATTACCACGTTTGAGACCCAGGTTGGTTATTGGACCTTTCAGATGTAATTGGCCTCCTTCAACTTCAACACTTCTTCTAGGATTGGTCTGGCCATCGTCATCATTGAGTATCTAATCTTCCACTTCACTGATCGGGCAACCAGATTGACATTTAGTCGATGGTAGGCGACGTCGAGCGGTATCCTGGGCATTTCCACCGCTGACTAGGCGAATACACCCCTATGCTCTTGGAGAGTCTGGATTAGCAAATTTCCGCACTCTTCATAAAAAATTCCGCTTATTAGAAAGCATTTACCGGATTCTTCGTTCGCAACAAGTATTTTAAGGATGGTCTCATTGGTCTTGAGACCCCATTCTCTTTGGTGTTTGAGATTGAGCGGCTTCTGCTCGATGCTATTGATTGCCCGGAGGTAATAATTTGAGACTGCTCCAGGTTTCCGTGAGCAGCAATGATCTCATCGCCACCCAGAAATTTTACCACTATGTGGTATGTGGATACCATGACCATGTAGTCATTCATTGATTGAAGACCGAAGATTGCATTGTAAGTCAATGTGGAGTCCACTAGGAAGTCCTCTATATGCATAAATTGTCACCCTCCCCTCAGGTGACTGTTAATGCAACCTCTCCCAGTGTTTCCTTCCTCTAGCCCGAGAATCCAAAGAGTGGTACGGTCGGTGCTGTTAGTCGGTTGGCTGGAAGGTTTATCTTATCGAACACTAGTTGGGACAGGATATTGATTGAGCTATCAGTGTCGACCAGGATGCTACCAATCCGGTAGTTGCTGATTATGGCAGTGACAACGATGGCGTTTGTTGTAGGGGGTCCCTTTGGAGGGAAGATCTGCATCAATGAAAATGATTAGTGGATGGGTGTTGCATTTATTGGAGCAAAAGTGGTTGCGCAAGGTCGCTCTGCTTGAGCTATTTCTGATAGGCCCGTCAAGACGAATCTTCTACTCTGAGGATTGCTGGTACAGATCTAAAGATATGGATGGCGTTGGTTTAAATTGGCTCATTCAATATCTCCTCAACTGGATTCTTTCCTTACTTCTGAGTTGCTGCTCTCGGCGTTATAAACTCGAGCTTTTCAGCTTTTATCAGCTACTCGATCAAGCTCCAGAGGTGTCATCACTCCTCCATGTCATAGCCATGGTTTCGTGGTATGCACAGTACTTTTTGGCATCCCAGAGGAAAGCTCCAGCCCACATCAGTGGCTTTTTTTATGTACTCTTTCTTTTGAGTGTCCGCCACTAGCTCGACCATGGTGACCCTCTATAGGGTTAATTTTAGTGCTTCGTGGTTGTCAGATAGCAACTCGTAATTGTGAGCTGACTGCTTGTTAGAGTATCTGCTCTCTCCTCTGTTGTTATTTCTGTCGGCCCCCATATTATCTTGGGGCGGCCAGTTGTTTTCGTAATACGACTGAGCGGAGGGAATGCCCATTTTTCCTCGATCTCGGTCCGTCAACCTTCGGGGCCTTTTTCTTCATGTGATTGGTGGCTCCTTTTTCCCTGGCAACCGAACGGGTAAAGTTATACTTCTCGGCCAATATATGATTGTTGGCCAGCTCCAACAATTAGGCTAGAGTTTTAGGTCATGGGTGGCTTACTGCATAGCGGAAAGGTCCCTCCTTTATCCCTTTGGTTAGGGCAACATGTGCAATAGTTGGTTCCACTTCTCGAATTTCTAGCACCTCCTTCTAGAGTTTGGTGATAAACGAACAAAGGCTCTAGTGTGCCCTTGCATTACCTGCATAAGACATGTGAACTCTTCTGCAATTTTTTTGCACTGGCGAAGGTTGCACAAACATCCTTCTGATCGGCGAAGAAGTTGATTACTCTAGGCGGTAGTCCGTTAAACCACATTTGGGCCAGATCACTCAGCTTGTTGAAGAAGAGGAGACACTTGAGAGCGTCGGTGATCCCCAACTTGAAAATTGCCAATTTAAATGACATGAGGTGGTCTGCCTGATCAGTCTGGACTTTGTAGGATTTAAGAGATGATTTAGTGTGCCTAAAACTCTGTTTGTCAAGCTGTGGACATAGCGTTGTTCTGGTACTAGGAGTCTTGTTCTTTTGGGGCTTGGATTTCCCTTCGGTCGTTGAGCATCAACCCTTTGTCCTGGTTGTTCTGTTCCTGAGGGGTCTGTTTCATTCCTCTAGCTACAACTTTTCTGATGGCCTCCATCCGGCTCATCATTTGGTTCTTCTACTCATGTATTTGTTGTTGCACAAACACTTGGGTGCACTCTATGTTAGCAGAGTCTCCCTGGCGGGCTTCTTATGTTGGGTGGTGCTCATCTTCTTGCTGTAGGCATGATACACGCTCACCACAGCTTTCAGAATGTTGAATCTGAAATTGTCCTTTGCGAATCATTCTCATGGAATAGAGCTTAGAAATAGGAGAGAGAATATGAGAAAGAGAGAGAGAGCACAGTTGAGTAGATATTCAAGAGATTTAATTCACCCAGTTGATTAGCTTTTTACTGTAGAATTGACACCTCTATTTATAGGCAAGTGGCGTACAGGAAATAAGATTACCTGCTTACCACTGTTTTAATAGAAGTGCTACCAAGTAATTTAGTCATAAACAAATAAATAAATATGTTAATAAAAAAAAGTTCAATTCGACTGTCCTACCACTCGGCCGCCTGAGGTTGTAATCCTTGGATTGGCAATGTCCATCGACAGATTTTGCTGGGTTTGGGTAACTGGCCGACTTGAATTATCTTTTGGTTGTTCAGGTCTTCGCTCGGTCCTCCTGGTTGGTCGGTCGACTGTTTTGGTCCATTGGTCGACTTTTGACCCCCCTTGGGTGATACTCTTATGATTAGGATGGGGCTATGCCGTCGAGCAGAGGGTGAATCACAGTAATCGATAGTTAGCCCACCCCATTCACAGGAGAACCATCGTGGTGCTCTTATCGGTTCCATGATAAACACTTTCATACAGTTGGCAAGTCTGAAGGTATTCCTCTGAGATGACTCCTGATGTTGTGAGAATTGGGTCGATTAGATATGTTTTGACCTTTGACCCAGGTAACTTTCATTTGATAAGCTTGGAATACGGCTTCGAGAGGGAATTGTGAAGCATTGAACCTTGTAGGCTCACGTGATGTGTCTTTTGATCCTTAGTTGGCCTTTTTTGACCATGCTTATTTTGGTCCGTTAGGTTTCCTTGAGATTCGTGCTGACATATTATTTATGTACATTTTATATAAATTAAAGGCATAGTTAGTGTAACTAATGTAGTAGAAAATTAACCCTTGGTTCGCACATTAAAAATTCTAATAATAGAGGTTAATAAATAGATATTGAATGATTACGAAAAAGAAGCAGGATTTTTATACATACCACCTAATTCCTATGTATTTACATATCTAACGTCTAAATTTAATTATTTATATTTATACCACCCAAATCTTTCATTTTATATAAACAATATTGTTGTAATTTTAAAGTTTAGTTTTTAAATATGTAAATATATAGAAATTGAGTATTATGAGCATAAATTTCTAGAAAAAAAGAGAAGGAATAGAATGAAAGTAGCATAACTATATAAAATGTAAAGAGATTATCCTAATTGGGTGAAAAACTCGTATAATAGGAATGAATGGCAGATGATTCATAAATCTAACCATAAGTAGTTGGAATAGTTTGGATAATGATGATGGTGTTGAAGCTGCTCCAACTTGCTCACCAAGTCAGAGTCAGATTTTCTAAACAGCTACACCGGTGCAAGCCTGATCTTTAAAATTGCACTTTCATTCATTTTTGTGTTGTTCGATCTTTCGGAAGAATTTTATTTTGGGGTTTTGAACTATTGAAAAAGAAAAAAAATATCTGAGTGTGAATCCTGATATAGGCACAATTACTTGCTCAAGAAGACGAGGAAACCAACTTTAACCTGAATGAAATGAAGGCAGTCGGACCTTCTGAAGATGTCATTGCCATCTGTGATGGTGATCCAGTTACAGAAGTGGAGGGGATGCGAAGGATGCTGATAAGCACGATAATAGACAATGCAATGCTGAGGAAGCAGTCAAACTCTGTATTCCGATGCGCTCTCAAAACCATCTCAGAGCCTAGGAATGATGATGGGAATGAAGTTCCATCCCAAAAAACAATGCTGAACAGATTCCTGCGGAGGTAGAGAGTTGATTGGTTAGTATTTTTTCAATGAAATTTGCCTTCATAGCTCACATTTCTTATGTATTTACAAATCTGACACCTAAATTTTTATATTGACATACATAGCATTTTGGTGTTTTAAACCTATGCATGAAAATATGTATTTGCCTTTTAAAAAGTTATAATAGTGTTATTTCTGATGTGAAATTAAAGATTTGAGTGCTATGTGTTTAAATATGAATGTTTAGATGTGAAATCTATAAATACATAAGAATTGTGTAATATGCATGCAAATGCCTCTTTTTTATTATTAAATTTGTAAATCAATTGCAAACCTGTGTTTAAACTTTTAAAATTTTGATGCATTTGACGGTGTATATTGGTCGCTCTTTTCAGCACTGTACTACGGGCATATATACTGTGTTTACATTGTGTAAAGGTCAATTTTGATGGCATGTATGCTGTCTTTTCAAAATCAATAATATTGCACGAGTTAAACCTTACGAAAAAGGGTATTTTCTGGCTTCTGCTAAGTTTCCTCAGGTTTTATTTAAAGAGACGGCATCGATTAATCTAAACTCATTCAATAATGATCATCTTCATTAGCTTCATTTAGGTATTTGTATTGCTTTTTTATAAATCCCTGTTGTTGCCATGACACGTTGACTTCATTCTACCTATTGTTACTGCCCTTTTTATTGGTATAGATCATTTTTTTTGCTTCTTTATCATTGAAGACTAATTTTATCAACCCGTCAATTAATTTGAAGTGAATTGTTAACAATTTGTTCTGCAATTCTTATTAATGTATAAGCTCTAAATAGATTACGACCCTTTTCAATCCACAAAGGATCAAGACCTGTAACACTATTGAACTAAACTGGCCTAGGTGAACCAATGATTAGTCGTAAGACTAAAGGGGGTTTTTTTTGTTGGTATTAAAAAAAGTGCATTGTATTCATTTTACAAAAGTTCAATTTTAATGCATTTAGAATTCGTTGGATTTAGATAAATTTTAACTATGTTAAGTGCCATCCATCATCATACGTTGGCTTCCACAACACACCGCCTGCCAGCTACCACAATTTGCCCTCTAGGAGGCACCACTCATCACAGCCATTGCCACGGGTCCCTATTGACCATCACCACCCTGTGGTAGCCTGCGGGACATTACCGTCATGCCACCCAATTGATAGCCTGTCGGTTGTTGTCTCTCTCTGGTGTTTCCCACCACTATTGATCGCCTCACTTCATAGTTGATGTTGCCTCCACCCCCCACTGAATGTATTTTAAATTGATTTTAAGTTTTATCGATTCAAATGAAAAAATTTGAAGCCTTTTATTTATTTTACATTGAACCAAATATGTTCAATTTATTTTCAAATGCGATACATTACTTTTACATTATATATTTTTTACACTATTTATTTTTTAGCACGCCAAACAACCAACAAAAAATTCATAAAAATTCCTTAAAATGATAAACAAGGAATGGCACTTCTTATGCTAGCATTGGACAAGGAAATGGTTTCGATTTGAGAAAAAATTCATATCAAGCAACATGATGATTGTGGCAGTTGATATTCAACTGAGTAACCTTATGTGTAATCAAATTGATCTTGGTAAATTTCTTTCTTCAAACGACTGTTCGAGTTAAAGCTTTGGTCTTTGGGTTTGAGAGTTTATAGGCATAGGGTGTGGCTCGTTTTATAAGTTTAATATGCATCTGATTTTGTAGCTAAAAAATTATGATTTGGGATATATTTGTATCCTTTAGGAAAACCCTATTAATGCAACAAATTTGGTTTATTATGGTAAATATTGAAGGATAGGAGTGGCCCTTATCTCACATTTTAATTTGATGCATTTCAGTAGTTTGATGCTTTTTTTTTCCAAAGGTTATTGTATCTTAGTTGATACAATAATGGAAGGTATGCTGAAATCTTAGTTGATTCTGTGTTTTAAGGAGAATTGATTAGTGATAATGTTGACTAGTTCAACTAGTTTGTTTAAGCATACATCCTGCTCATAATTTAGGCAGGGAAGGAGCCAAGGTTTTACTTAGTGTGGGAACTAATTAATGATTTCAAAAGCATCACAAATGTTTTCATCCTGGGTGAACCAATACTGGTAGTTTTAAAAATTTTTTGTTAGAATTTTAATGTATTAAAAAAAAAATTTAATGAATCCTAAGAAAAAATTACCAACAAGAGCATTATATATAATTTTTCTTAAAGCTTTCATGTTTTGATGTGTGTGTGTGTGTGATTGTTCTACATTATATTATAAAAATCTTTTTTTACCAATTGAATTTGAGTTATTATCCTCTTTTAAACATATTAGGGAGCTTATTTGATATAAAAATTATTATGGACACCCCAAAATTCAAATAAAAGATTTTATTTGACTTGTTTACAGTCCCACATGGACGATCATTTCATCATTATGTTTGTAGAAGAAATTGAAGAATTAAAAGAGGACGCTCTAAAAAGATTCTGAAAGACCTAATTTCTCCACTTAAAGTTAACTTAGAAAAACAACCATCTTTATTTCCTCAGAGACATCGTCAACATAAACCCTGTATCCAATGTTGGTCTTGGTTCACTTGTTAAACTCTAATTTTCTCCCTGATTGTCTAACATTGCTTTAATAAATAAAACCTTCTTTTAATCCGCAAAATGTGAAATATTAAGACAATATAGATACAAAATAATATTGTTGGGTGTGTATACAATGCCATTAATCTTTATATTGTTACATAAAGCTCATTCACACGTGATAATGGTTGTTAAACTTAAAATTACAAATGTTCGGTTTAATTAAAAAAAATACTATAAAATTTATGCTAACAGGATTGTCCAATGGGAGCAAGAGACTCTATTGCCCCCACAGGAGCACCAATTTAAATTTGGGTATGTTTATGCTCCCAACTAAGAGGATTATATAAATATGCTAAACTGCTAAGATGAATTATAACCCACCCTTAAATTATAAATGTTATAAAGCTAAGTACCAATTACTAAATTTAAATGTCATGCATTTTACTCTATGGAAAATTTTAAACATCATACATTGACCTTATGGATCCACAAACATATAAGTTGGTGAGTAAAAGTGATTACAATACCTAAAATTCAAATAACCACTTAAGCTAAAAATAAATATCAACAATATACCATGGTTTTCAAGACTTGAATAATGATACAAATTCATAACGCTATATGTAACTTCTTACTAAATTGTTGAGCTAGGTTTAACTTTTTGAATTGATGGAATTGTGGTAGAACTTTGATATGCACTCTCTTGCTTGAATCGGTCCAAGGATAGATGGTGAATGCTTCTGATAAGGCTCAACTATGTGGAATTTTTTGAGGTAGTCGAGAAGTGTCAAGTGATATGAATCAAATTCTGTTAAGCGTTGGCGAATCACGCAAGTGTATGTGCCGTACAAGTAGTATACATAACAAAGTCCATGGGCGATCCCATAGGAAACTAGCTAAATTCCAAGGCAAAATAGTTCTAGCCTGTTGGCTTTGAACCTAACTTAAATGTACAAAGTTTTTGTATTTTGTTAAAGTGATTAATCCAAACTTTTGAAATTCAACGATCTGTTGACCTCACTTTTGGTTGAGGTCTAGAAAACTTCTTTAGTAGCCTAGGTCTAGCCATAGGACTTTCCTATTGACTAGTCTTAGAAAACTAGAAAAGATACCCTCACCATTAGAAACTCAAAACTCTTCTCTTTACTCAACTTGAAATTCCACATATTGATCTTAACCTCTAGCATTTAGTAGGTAAGATCATTATAAGAGAATTTAAGAAGAATCCCTACAGGATTACTTGGCTTTAGGGTTGACCCTGGAACTAGGATACACCATATCTTCACAATGTATTAATCCATGGTTCATTTAGAATGGATATTTATCCAATTCTATGTGGAATGCTTAACTTGGTCTTTTGCCCCTAGGCACCTCCAAATTACCTAACTGCCCTTGGGACCCAAATTTGGCTAATATTCCCAAATTTTGCCAAAATACCCAAAATTGATCAAAA